>NC_080564.1:925000-1200000 GCF_030253575.1 Rhododendron vialii | reverse complement strand
TTGTGATAGAGAGGTATTGGGGTGGTGGGGGTATATATAGAGTTTGCTATAACGTGTTATGTGAGGAATTTTTCAGTGTTGTGGGAGCACCGCTATGTAATATCTGAAGTTATTTCACCGTTACTTGTCATACGTACTGATGATCTTAATTAAGTATGTGGTGCATGTCGTGTAGCCTTGGAGCACAGTGTTATGGTGTCCTTGAAGCACTGAATATTTTTCGGGGCATGGAGTGGATATGAACCAGCTGGGAAGGTGGTATTTGTTTTGACACCCCCACTGGCACTGAGATCTTGGTTTTCGTAATGGAATATCTTAATTAGATCGTTTATCACATTGTTTCGAGTATTATATTCTTGCAACTGGGCATGGAGTGAACCACTTGGAAATACAATACGCTTGAAGTTGCCCCACAAAGTGAACCACTAGACAATACAATAAACTTCAAATCCCTATGAGATTTTGTGAAAGATTGGATGGGATTCCAAAAGATTTCACATGATTATTTTAGTGGCTTTTATCTATAGGTATTTTAGTATTTTAGTTAGCACTTAGGCAGTTATTGGGATTAGTCATGGGACTAATTTAATTAAGTTCTAAGCTGACTGTGTTGAAGTGAAAAGGTCCACGGTATAGCTGAAGAACGCCGAAGTGGCAACAACAGGAAACGCCACGTTGCCACACTTAGTGTGGTTGGTATGCGACTCTCCTTTTTAAAGAAGAAGTCCTCTCTCATTCTAGGTATGGCTTTACTTTATTATTGGTAGATATGGCGAGCAAGGAATGACTTTATTTTCAATGGAATAGTTTGGGCAACAGATGCTATTAGTAGGAAAGCGCAAAGTGATTTTTATGAGTTTTAGGACGCTAACACTAAAGTCCCCCATCCCCCCTTGAGTTCCTCTTTGATGGGGACCGTGGTGTGGCAGCGACCTGAGATGAATGTGCTGAAGATAAACGTCGATGCGGCGGTTTGCAGGGGCTCAAATACTATTGGTACAGGGGCAATGGCTCGAAGAGATAATGGTCAGGTTATAGGTATTTTTCTAGCTATTCATGATGGGATCAACTTGTCCAGAATTGCTGAAGCTTTGGCCATTCGTAATGGGTTAAAACTGGGGACTCTTCTAAAATGTCCTAAGGTGCATATTGAATCGAACGTGGAGGTGATTGTGAGGAGTTCCAGTGATGATCAAGACCCTCCCTCCGATATATCAGTAGTCATTCATGATTGTTTAGTCTTAAAGAAATATTTCACTTCCTGTGGTTTTGATTTTGTTAAACGTGAATGTAATAGGGTTGCGCACTGTTGTGCTCAAAAAGCTCTTTCCAATGACATGTCTGGTATGTGAACATCCATTTTACTCCTATGGAGTTCTCATTTCTCTGATGTTTAGGCTTTGCCTATGAAATGAATAACAGTTTTCTCACCTTTTGCCAAAAAAAAAAAAAAGAAGTCCTGAATTCGAGCCCTCATGAAATAGGTACTCGACCCCGTCGCAACCTCTAATAGCTAACCCCAACATCCTACGTACCATCAGACAATAATGGAGAAAAACTAAAAAAGATGAAACAAAACCGAACAATAATAAGGAATCGAGAAGTGGAGAAAACTATGAAGGCTTGCATCGGTGATGCAATAAATGTTCTTGCGGAGCTTTTGTTGAATATTGAAAAAAGAAACTTCCTAAGAATTTTAGCATCGCCGGAATTGATAGGTGGTCTAATAGTTGTATGATCACTTGATGTCGATCGTGAGATCAATTCTTATTAAGGAGAAGTTGATCATCCAAATTGTTGGACTGAATTTTCATGTTTTCTTGAATAATATTATAGCTAACTTTTTTTTATCTCATGTATGAAATTCTACAAATTAATGTTTGCAAAGATAATTTGCAATTACTTTCCGGGAAATTCGGTGCCTGAAAAGAAAGGGAAATTAAAAAAGACTTGTATGTTTAAATATAACAACCAGCTGGTAGCCCCCCAGTGAAGATTCAAGAGGATGCCATAGACTTTACAACTGAAAAGAACTTAATTATTAAACCGTAATAATTAAAATCCTTTGCAGATACTATGGTATGTCACTTAATTATTATATATACAACATACTTCCAGGTTATTTTAATTTGTATGGAGAGAGAGAGAGAGAGAGAGAGAGAGAGAGAGAGAGAGAGAGAGAGAGAGATTGCCAAAAATCTTCTATGTACACATTTGATTTTCCATTGCTGCCTTATCCATTTGATGGGAGAGAGAAATCCTGGGAGTGGTTAACACGTTGGTAACAAACTAATGCTGGCCACGTATTTGAGTAATCAGTAAACCATCAAATCGTAAAGGCACCAAAGGAAAATCAAAAGCGTAGTAGATCTTTGAAAATCAATCTCTTCTCTCTCTCTCTCTCTCTCTCTCTCTCTCTCTCCATTACCACAAAAGGAGATAGCTCCCTCTCCACTCATATTGGATTCAATTTTTTTTTTAACAGCAAAAAAGAAAGATTTTACGTATTAATCAGTGTAAAAGTTACAAAAATTAGAAGGACAAGGTTTAGACAACATCATGACAAGAGGGAAGTATCCCAATGGCTTAAGGGACATCGCGCGTGTTGGCCCCATCCGGATCATTCATGCTCGGCAATGAATGACTTAGATTTTATCTAGGTCGAACAAATTTCAATCGTCCATCCATTTATAGTCAAGATAAAATCTGATCCGTTCGTTGCCAAGCATGGACTGCCCGAATGGGCCAACACGCAGCATGCTCCCCCAATTCCATATTGCACCCAAACCTCAAGATAGAACAAGGTTGATAAGAAACCAACGTAGAAGTCTCGAATAAAATTCTGAGAGTGACATCAATCAAAATGTCGTATGGATTTTGAGGAATGATACCCATTGTTCTTTGATAAATTAAACAAAAAAAACCAACCAAAATGCCAAAACACACACAAACAAATGTAGATTTGAGCTCTTCGATTGAATATATATTTGATCTCTTGGATCAGTTACGGGTTTTGAGGCCCAAGAACTAGATTTTTCTGGGCCGGAGTACGTGGGCCATGTAAGAAAATGAGGTCTATAAAACCAATTTGGGCAGGGCCGAAGAAGTTAGAGAGTGGCCGGGGGCTTATAATCTTATATACTGTTCCCTTTTCTTACCTTAAGAAAGGGCCGAGGGAAGGCTGAGGGTAGGGCTGCAAACGATCCGAGCCGCTCGCGAGCGGCTCGGAGCTCGGCTCGATAACGGCTCGGCTCGGCTCGGTTCAAGACAAAAACGAGCCGAGCTCGAGCTCGAGCTAGTCGAAACTCGGCTCGAATTGGCTCGCGAGCTCGATTATATAATATATTTATATATATATTTATATATATATATATATATTTACATATTTATATTTATTTATATATATATTTATATATATTTGTTTCATAAACGAGCCGAACGAGCCGAGCTCGAGCTCCGAAAATACCTATCGAGCCGAGCTCGAGCTCGAGTTCTGCAGCTCGTCACGAGCTCGAGCCGAGCTCGAGCTCATTGTTTTTGAGGCGAGCCGAGCCCGAACATGCCGAAACTCGGCTCGGCTCGGCTCGATTGCACCCCTAGCTGAGGGTCACTTCGCAGATAGATTTTTGTTTCGCAACCTAAGTGATGATAAGGAGATCACCAGACTTTATTTTTGTAGGATCACGAAGATTCAGAACAATGACATCCCCATCAAGTTCACTGTCTAGCAGAGGGGGCTCTACGCGACTTTCGGGCGTCCACCAATTATAGGAGAACAACGTATTATGCATAGAACTAGTGCCGATTAATCTGTTTCTCTGTGGCTTCATTTGTTGTGTTGTTTTGTCAACTTCTGTACACTACTTGTTATT
This sequence comes from Rhododendron vialii, assembly GCF_030253575.1. Taxonomy (NCBI): domain Eukaryota; kingdom Viridiplantae; phylum Streptophyta; class Magnoliopsida; order Ericales; family Ericaceae; genus Rhododendron; species Rhododendron vialii. The sequence goes on along the minus strand of NC_080564.1, from coordinate 1,196,128 downwards.
CATCCGTTGAAGTTCTTGCTCTTCCAAAAAAAAAAGCCGAAGGGGCAATAGTTATCCATCGGACTAGTTCGATAAAAAAAAGAAAAGAAAAAAGCACCAAATTTTGATGACCAATTGAAAATGGTTTAATAGCGTAATTTATCCTGAACTAATAAAGAATTATCGGGCTCCAAGTTTTACGATTGGTATCACCAAAGGTCATTCAACTTTTGCAAATAATTCCGTGATCTAAGACCTTAGGTTTTGGAATCCTCACGGTCACCACAATCGAATTTATATGTACGTATAGCATGCAATTTTTTAAATTTTTAGACCAAAGATCCCATACGGGCCACAGCCAATCGAATTTTAATATCTTCCAGCAATGCAGAAATAGTGATAACTGAGTTGAGACAAAACCATCATTGCAGCTTCAATTCACTGGCAAGGGCCCCCCATTCCCCGGTGATGCTAAAAAGAGAGTGGTTTGCCATGGCCCCATAAAATCTCACAAAATCCCATGGGTTATAATCATCTCTAGCTAGCTATAGTCCTTTTGCAGCATCATTTGAATTTGAGTTTGGAGGGTAAAAATACGCGGAGTGTGTCCAATGTGTGGATGATTGAGGCCTGTTTCTACTAACAAAAAAAACACTAAAAGCTTAGCATTTTATCATTTCATTTTTTTTAATAAAAAAATTTCAGCATTTTATCATCTCGTTTTTACTAATCAAAAAGTTGTCAATAATTTTTTTTTTGGCTACAGTAACTCTACTTACAAACACATTAACAACTTATTCACTATCGGAAACAAACTTGACATTTTTTAACAACTTATTCACTACTGAAAATAACTAACAACTTCTCAACCACAAATAAAAATCTATAAATTTTTTACGACCAGAAACACCCCGTGTATTGTGATAGTAGAAAATAGAAGGGAATTTTTCTCCACGTTGGAAAAAGGTTTCCCGCTATCCGTGGATCAAAATATCCCCTTTTTGGAAGAATAATACTCCAGTAACTCTTGGGAGTAATTTTTTATTTTTTATTTTTAAATCTCATCACTCGTTCTTTCTCACTTTCTCTATTGATATTTACTGTTGGAGTGAAAAAGTTCTGATCTATCAATCAAAAAAAAATGCAAAAGATAAGTAACTTTATGATGGATCAACATTGATATTGCAAAAGAAAGGGAAATCCGGCCTGCGTTGTATCCCCTACTTTTCGTGACCAGAAACTTTAACCCTAAATTTATGCTCTCCCTCTTTTTTTCTTTTGCATTTTGCTATAGCAATAAATAATGAATTTCATGTCAGCACTTAAGGATTTGATCACGCTGAAGATCTCACCCTCACGAGCCTCACGCGTAAGCCTGTAAAATGACAGTAGGTGTGTAGGTGTGATTGTAGGGATTAGACTGAAGTGTATATATACATATTAGTCCTTGCATTACTCGGGAAAAAAAATACTTAAAAAATTGTTCGAAAGAATGAATATCTAACTTTTACTTTGATGGGAATTATCTTTTAAGACCTGCAAGAGATTGATAGTATATACCCAGTGAATCGATCTAATGCGTGAGATGAATTCCCAAAGACATGTTAAGCCATATGGATCGTTATCAAACCCCATCAAACTAGGTCTGTCAATGGATCGGATCCGATCTGGATTCGATCCGATAATCTGAATCCGGTAATTCAAATACTGATCGGATTCGGATTAAGATCAGATTAAATCCATTATCAATTTGATCCGAAATTTTATTTTTAAATTTTTTTAAAAAAAATTGTAAATTTTTTATTTTGAAAATAATAATGTTTAAGAAGTGGTATTTTTATTTTAAATTATTTTTATTGTTTTGGGAAAATATTTTTTTTGCTAAAATATTTGAAGTAAAAATTTTCAGATCAGATTTGGATTTTCGGATCCGAATTACCATTATCAGATTTGAGTCTTATCGGATTCGGATTTGTTGGATCCGGATCGGATCCGGCCCATTGACAAACCTACATCAAACTCTTGTTCTGGCCGATATTTTAATTATTCTAGAAATATAGGGATTTTAGTTTTTTATTTTGAAGCAAGTATTTTGTTAGTAATTTTTTCGTTCTAGCATAAATTCATAATCCGATCGATGTTATGTTACATTCAAAAAGGAAGTCAGCAGGTTTCGATTGACTGGTGATTGATAATCCAATCTATCGGTCGATCGATCGATCAATTCCTCTAGTCCGGTAGTCCCACAAGTCAGCGGGTCACGATTGACTGCCTTGCCTAATTTGGCATTTTGGGAAATAATTGATTTGCTTATAATTTTTAATAGAAAATTCTATTTCGGTTGCCGTTTGTTTTGATAGTTTTCTTATTTCACCTAATATTTTATTATGCAATCTACACTACAATAAAATTCGGTTATGGCGACGCACAATAGTACGTCGGCAAAGGCTTATTTGCGTCGGCAAAGGGTTTTGGCGACGCACAATAGTACGTCGGCAAAGGCTTATTTGCGTCGGCAAAGGGTTTTGGCGACGCAAGTCCTTGCGTCGGCATGTCGTCAGCGTTGCTATGTCAGCAATAGTATTTGCCGACGCGAACACCTCCGTCGCCAAAAAGGCAGGAGATTTGGCGACGCACTTTGCGTCGCGCGAAAGTATGGTTGGTGTGGGAAACATATTACACCTTTGCCGACGTGTTTTGCGTCGCCAAAAGGTAGCCTATTGGCGACACCAGTTGTTGCGTCGCTGAAAGGTTACTTGACAAAAAAATACAATTTTCTTGCACCTCCTGGATTTTGAACCCAAGTCATCCGACTACACAAGCCTCTATGCTCAAAGCTACGACCAACTACACTACACATACTTTTCGTTATATATTTGAAACATTTAATATATATAGTATATATTAACATTAAAATAGCAATTAAAGTTGAATCGAACGTGATTTTGAACCTTTAAACATTAAAATTAGCAATTTTGATAAACATAAAAATTGTAACCCTTTGTGTTATTGTTCAAACCCAATTTTAATTACCTTCAATCAGAGTTAATTTATTTAGTATTTCGGGTATAACTTTGTACTCATAATTGTGATTGAAGTAATTCAAATTGGGTTTAAACAATAACACAAAGGGTTAATAACAACTTTCATACTTATCAAAATTCAAATTGGGTGAAGCAATTTTAGTATTTTGGACCGAAAAAGACTGGGTCTTCTCGAAACAACGTTGTTTTATGTTATTGTATTTTAATAATTTTCTTTTTGCAATTGTTAATTTCTTCTGCTCCCTTCGTCCCAATTTAAATGTCTACTATGGATTTTCGTTCATTTTCAAACCCCAAAAAAATATTTTTATATATTATTTTTTTATTTTCTTACACCAAATTAAAGTGAAAATGCACAAAAATTCATAGGAGACATTTAAATTGGGATGGAGTGAGTAGATACTATATCTATGTATTAATTTCACGGGTTCACTAGATTTTTTTTAATTTCTTATCATTACATACTTGATCAGACGTAAAATACTATATTCTAATAAAGAATCTACGACCCGATGAAGGCCTTTCAAAATTGAATAGACCCAAAAATTTACAAGAATGATTAGCACAAAATCTTGGTTCAGAAATAAATAAATTCAATGTATACCTTTTAAAGGTAGCAGACAGCTATTTTTTTTTTTAAATGATCGATCTAAACTTTCAGCATTTAACGTCTTATCAATTATATCATTCTCGCCAAAATTGGTGATAATTAGATGTCAGCAACTATATGATCGTAACACATTTGATGGTTCATGAGGCATTAAAGTCCTACAGTGTACAACTTGAGGGCCGCTTGAACTAGTTTTTTAAAATTGGAACCGTCTATCTTATAAATAAGAAGGATTAAACCATTTCTGTCAAGAATGAAGTAAATCTCTTATCATTACATACTTGATCAGACGTAGCGTCCCAACTAGGGGGCTTTTAAAACCCGATAGACCTAAAAATTTACGTGAATGATTAAAACACTAACCACAACAAAATGAACGGTATCGATCGTCATGGTTGTTTTGCGGTCATTTGGCTACTGTACATTAGATTATAACATAAGACATTGGTTTAGAAACAAGTAAGTTGAATGTATGGATTCTAATGGTACGTAGTTAATTGCTGACTCATTTTTTCGAATGGTCAATCTAAAACATTAGGATTTAATGTCTTATCAATTATATCATTCTCGCTAAAATTGGTGATAATCTGATCTCGACCACTACATGATCGTAACATATTCGGTAGTTCCAAAGGCATTCAAATCCTATAGTGCACAATTTGAGGGCCACATGAACTATTTTTTAAAATTGGAACCGTCTATCTTTTACATAAGACGATCAAATCATTCCTGCAAAAAATGAAGTAAATCTCTTATCGTTACATATTTAATCGAACGTAATATATCATTCTAATATGAAATTTTGTACTGATGAAAAACTTCATACCCAACAGCGATGCACTTCGCGTCGCCAATTGCGAAGATTGTTGGCGCCAAATATCCCGCCAAATTTTTTTCCCTTTGGCGACGCGATTTACGTCGCCGAATGTGAAGACAATTCGCGACATCAAAAGTGTGTCGCCAATACATACCCAATGGCGATGCACCTTGCGTCGCTGAATGTGAAGACTTTTGGCGACATCAAAATGTGTCACCAATACACATCCAATGGCGACACATTTTTATTGTCTCGCCAATCCTTGACGCCGAATGTGAAAATTATTGGCAACATCAAAGGGTGTCGCCAATATATACCCAATGGCAACGTATTTTTGGGTGTTCGCCAATTCTTATCGCCAAAAGTCAAGTTTGTTGTAGTGCTATTTCCTCTCTTTTTTTGTGTGGTAATTTTGGTAATTTCTTTACTTTTGACTTGATTAGCAAGTTTGTTAGTTTCTCTGCCCTATAGGCTATAAGTATATTGTAAGCCCTCTGGCAAAACTTTGGTTATTTTTTTATAATTTGATTATGAGAGTTTTCTCTATTCGTGATTTTGTTTCAAAGAGATAATATTTAATATAAGTAAATTCATAATCTCTTTTTGCACAGATTCTGCGGCTCCACCAAGGGTGTAAGATTATGATTCAAAACTTCCTTCTCATAGGTAACGCAACAGAAAATATTAACGTATAAAATCAGAATATCATGAGCACGTGAATGAATTGAAGTGTTGAAAACTTTACCCGTGTAAAAACCTATCAAAATAACCTCTCCAAAAGAAAGGGGTTTTTTTTTTTTTTGTGGGGTTGAAATTTGGAGAATAACGTGAGATCCTCATAAATGGTTTGTACAAAACAACAAATGGAAGGTGACCAAATTGAGGTGATAGTTTTTGTCCACAAGTACACCTATGAGTTAGAGAAGACACTTGCGTATGGGAGTAGCTAATGCCTACTAGTAGTCTAGTAGCAGTACTACACTACTACTACTACTAATTATTAAGCCTATGCCACCGGCCACGTTCATGTAAGTATTACTCACTCGTAGGAGTATCTCCCTCCTCGATCCGCACTATACGTATAGCCATAGGTCTGCACATATGAAATGGAGTACTATACTACTTGGACACCTGGTGTAATGCGTGTGTAGTGTGGCACACGGACCGTTATCTCATTAATAAACGGTTGCAATGTATTCCCTCCGTTCTAATTTACTTGTCTCAGTTCTATTCTAACTGGATTAAAAAATTAGTTATATCTTTAAATTGGTAATGAATTTTATATCCAATATGGATCTTGTTTGATAGATCTCGATTTGTTCTATAATACAATGTTTTCAAAATCACCTAAAACATTATAAATTACAAGATATAATCAATTGAAAAGTGGCACGAACTCCAAAAAGTGACAACTAAATTGGGACGGAGGGAGTATTTATTTTTCAACTTTGTTCAGCAATAAATATGAGTATCTTTTACCGGTAAAAAATTATTTTTAATTTAGACCGTTGATTGATGAGATCAAAGATTATGTGTCGCTCTACACGCACACTACACATAAGTGCACTACAGCACCCTGGATAACGTCCATTTCACCCCTCACGTCCATTTCACCCCCCAATGATGTAGGGTTCCTGCTTACGTAGCCTAAGACGTAAGGATAATGTCCCAAAGAGAAATAGTAAAATAATACTTCCATGTCATTCTTTTAAAATACTTTTGAAGATTACATAAGCTTAACCAAAAGAAATACAGGAGCATAAAAATTACTTTGAGACCTGTCTTGGATTTAACAAAAATATGTGATTTCAATCGTCATTGTGAAACTCAAAACGGGTCCCAAAGTAATATGCATGCACGGGTACAAATTTTAAAATTGTCCCCATAACGACATTGCAAGCATAATGCCTATATGAAAGTATACAACCAATTGAGATAAAAAAAAAATTATTAGTATGCAACCAATTAACAGCTATTAGGCCCCATTCACCAAAGATTTTATTTTTTAAATACTTATTTTTATTTTATGAGACAGGTCATTTTATCACAATATATCACCCTTAATTCAAAAAATAAGAAGTTATTTAAAAAATAAATAATTATTTTCCTTAACGAAATAGAGCCTAAATTTTCTTAGGCATATCAAACTGCAAGGACAAAGGCTTGTGCTGTGAACCGTAGGAGGTTTAGTTAATACTCCCTCCGTCCCAAAATGCTTGTCCGGTACGCAAAACAGAGTATTAAAAATAATGCATTTTTTCAAGAAAAAATTTAAATTTTTTTCACAAATTAAAAATACTCATTGATATATAGTAAGTTGTTAAAATACTTTTGATTTTTTCTTGAAAAACTTTTATTATTTTTAACACTCCGTTTTGCGGACCAGACAAGCATTTTGGGACGGAGAGAGTAATAATAAGACAATAGTAAACCATTAATATGAACGTTTTTTTAATTTTATGGCATAATTTTAAAAAGGTTTTTTGGTTTACAAAATTAGCTTCGAATTATAAACGTTTTTTTAATTTTATTTTATGAATTTTATTGTTTTCCTCGTTTATCATTACTTCATACGACCGATATAATAATATGCAAAGTCCTAATTTAAAAAAAAAAAAGGAGGGAAGATGAGGAAGCATTCTCAACATGAGATTGCGGCGCCTAACTATTCCCTGAATCTCGCCACCAATCACTCCACAATATTTATTCTAAAGCATGTTTGTTTACCGCGGTACAATAATTTAAAAACCAATAACCAACAACTCTAGGAGAGAGAGAGAGAGAGAGAACAGTGGTCTTTTGTTCTTTAAAATTCAGTGTATAGATGAGATTGAGAGAATCGCAGAACATGAGGTACGAGGAAGAACACTGTTCTCATAACCTGAAGCAATGAACACGTAATTTTTATGATTCGGGTGTTCTTCATAACCATAAAGGAGTACGGATGTACCATATATTGCTCAAATTTACCTAAATTTACCTCACTAAACACTCTTAACAGCATTTTACCAAACCAAGGAACAAAGTAAATGAGCAGTCGTAATTCACTATCTGGATATACATAAATGACAAAATATATCCACATATATCCTGAGTTAGATATTTATGATATAAGGCGGAGCCCCAAACCAAAAAAAAAAAAAAAAAAAAACAGATCTCCATCGCACTACAACTTTTTATAATCAAAAATACTTTGGCAAAAACTACGGTGTTTTAAATACAATCAAATTATCTTGTTTTTTCAAGCAAACAAGAGGTCCGTTCCCCTCGTACAAAATTGACACAAAACTAATCGGAGTCTCAAGTAAATGATCGGAGCCATTCAATTCATTTAAAATAGATTTTTAAGAGTTTCCATATATTGATACGGGCTTGATCAGTTTATGCAATTTTATTCTGTAAAATTTGATAAGAGGCAATTGATTGAACTGATTAACCACATACCGATTATCCGAACGAGCTAATTTTTTACGGCTCCAATCATTTGCGTGTGACTACAAAATGGGCCCTACAAAAAACTTGTGTTAACTTTTGTGTGAGAGCAACCAGACGAGGACCAGAGCAATTTTTATCTTTCGGATGTTCATGGATTAAATGGTTAGATAACTATTAATAGTATTGATGGAACTCTATCAGTTTTAAAACTAGAATTTCAAAGAGCGCACACGTAATAATTTTAAAACACAACTAGGAACCCAACTTATACGTCTAATACCATTTGATACACATAAGTCTACATGCATCAAATGGTTTCAGACACAATTGTATTTCAAAATATGTGCATGAACTTTATTATGAATTTCAAAAAAAAAAAGGTTTTTATTTTATCCATAAGGAGAAAAATCAAGTAATAGAACCATATAGTAGTAGTAATTAGAACCGTACCATTGATATTGCATGCAGTAATCATTATGTGAGGCCATGCCACCATGTGATCTAGTTCGTACTCCTAACACATAAGACTTGCCATAAATGTGTTATCCAAACAAAATAGAAAAAACAATTAAGATTATGAATTTTTCCCATAGCTTTCATTAAGAAAAAGACACTAAGAAAACTAGATATTTACACATACTCCATGATTAATTTAGACAAGGGTAAAAGACACATATGGTTAATTAAAACGACGAAGAAAATACACCAATTAATTAACCTCTTCAAGTAATTAAACTCTTAATGCAACCACAATGAGGGTTTTTCTTTCTTTTAGTACTAATGATCAGAAGAACATATCCACGATTCGACCATACCTCCACCTCTACCCGCACCAACATTCTCAGACCCCTTTTCGTAATTTCCCTTCCCACCACCACCACCACTCTGCGAATAGTCAACGTAGCTCCCATTGACTGTCCTCAAATGATGACTCTGATCTCCGCCGTTCAACCCCACTCCAGCGCCCCACACTGTCGGATTGACATCATCGCTGTTCCCCGACGGAATCTCCAGCAAATCCTGACCGCTCGATCGGAGGACGGACGGATTCGCCATTGGGGATTGCAGCAGGGACTGGAACGTCAGGATTTGGTTTTGCATTTGGTAATTAACAGAATTCGAATTGGAACCGGTTGAATTGCCGGAAACGACGTCGTTGCTGTTAGGGCTGAGGAACGACGGCGGCGGCGGGGGTTGGAATTTCTGGGCGAAAGGCCGGAGGAGATAAGGCGGCGGTTGCAAGGCGTCGGACAATGGGTAGGATCTGGTGGAGGAAGGTGCACCGAAGAGATCGAGTCTGTTTCTAACGAACGGCGAGGAAGATGATGGGAAAGGTGGGGCCGGGATGCCGGTGAACTCCTGAACCATGGCTCGGAAGTTAGTGGTGTCGGTTGTTAGGACCGTTGTGGGAGCACGCCGAGAGGCTCTGGACCGTTTTTTGGGGTTCCGTGCGAGGTGGGGTTGGACCGGGTCGGTTTTCGGGGGGTCGAAGGGAACCGTAGGGGATGAGGAGGAGGAAGTGAAGAGGGCGGCACCGGAGGAGGTGGGGAGGGGGAGGGAATTGTAGGTGCAGTTTATTGGGGACTTGGACCATATCGGGTCGAAATTAGGCAGTGGGTTCGGGTCGAAGAAGTTCGGGAGCGGGTCGAAGAGGTTTGAGTTGTTGTGGTGGTGGTGGTGCGGTTGTGATGGTGGTGGAGGGTTGGAGAGGTGAGCGAAAGCCGAAAGCGAGTCGGCGCGTGACGAGTCGTACTCCTCGTCACCGCCGCTGGATGACTGGATGCTCCCACTGTTTCCGGAATCCATGTTCTAGAGAGAGAATAAAGTAATGGCGAGAGAGAGAGAGAGAGAGAGAGAGAGAGAGAGAGAGAGATTTGGGGAGGTGGAGAGGGATTTTGCTTACAAGTTACAAACTGAATTAAAGGAGAGAGAGAGAGAGAGATTCTGGAAGGGGGAATTCAGAAAGTACCTTTGCCTTTAATACTGTGTGATCTGCAAAAGAAAAACAGATGCCTTCGAATGCTTTTTTTTACCTTTGAAGTTGGGGGGAAAAGGGTGTGGCGTAAAGAAGAGAACAAGCGGCCCACGGACGGTGTAAATTGAAGTTGCAGAAGAGAGAGAGAGAGAGAGAGAGATGTGTGTTTGGCAGTGATGGAGGACTGTGTTTTGGGATTATATGGGTTGGATTAGGGTTTTCAAGGAGGGGAGAAAAGGGGGGAAGAGAGTAGAGAGAGAGAGAGAGAGAGAGAGAGAGAGGGAGAGGGAAGATGATACTAGTATGTAGGTTTAACCATTTTCATCTCAAAAAGTGAGGCTGCTTCAGCTCATGTTTCCCACTCAAAGGATCAGAGTGGGGTCTCCATATGAGGTTGGATAACAACCGGTCAAGGAAGGAGAGAGAGAGAGAGAGAGAGAGAGAGAGAGAGAGAGAGAGAGTTGTGGTTCAGATTATGAGAGATTATGAGAGTGTGAAAAAGGGTGGAGAAAGATCATCCCTGGTTCATAGTGGTAAAACTTGCTGAATTACGAAAATTACAGCCAATAATAAACCAAATGGAAATAGTTTTACTCCTACTTTTCCATCTGGGAGGGAAAGAAGGAAGGAAGGGCTAAAAAGTGAGGTGGGTAGGAAGTAGACACCAAAAAAGTAGCGGTTATGGGTTGTTGAAAGCTATGGCGGAACAAGGACCCAACATCACCATCCTCGTCATTAATCATCATAATCACTCTTCATTATGACTAAAACACCCACTAAATTTTACAGTACCAAATTTAAACCAAAGTTACCAATCCAAACTTAATAAACACAAATAAAGTTGAACTAACCAGTATGATGATTAAAAAAAAGAAGAAGAAGAAGAAGAAGTTGAACTAATGTGCTTCCGGTCATTTTTGTAATCCATGCACCGTGCTCACGACTTAGGGTTCCCTTAGAAAATTAGAGAAAGAAAATGAAGGCAAGAGAAAATTAATCCAAAAAAGTTCCTCTTAGTTGAGATTAATCACTTTCGCTTTTCTTTTCTTTTTTTTCTTCTTATTAATTTTGTCTTTCATTTCAAAGCTTTCTAAGAAAATGTAAAACATCATGAGTAGAACCTTATTCCCGCAGTCTTGCAACGAACCATATTGTTTGATCTCATTTTATTTCCCCTTTAATAGTATTAAGTACTTAAATAAGTAATTGTTTTTAAAAAAAGTACTTATTTTTTGAATTAAATGTAATATATTATGAGAAAAAAACATTTCTTGTAAAATAAAAAAAAATGCTTAAAGAACAAAAACAACAGGACCGATGGTCAGAGCTTTGAATTTCACAGTGGAAGGGGATGATTGTTTTCATGTTTCCCTGCCAGAAGCGAGGTGGATGATATTAGCTGAATTTGTGTGGGTAGTTTGGTACCTTCCTAGGAACAAATATGTTGACTTTCTTGGTTGCTTTTTCTTTTATTTCCTTGTTTTTTTTTTTTCTTGTGATGTTTCTTTATTAATAATAAATTAATATTTTCTCTTTGAAAAAAAAAAATACTACTATATCATGAGTTGTTGTCTCTATTTCATTAATGTATAGTATTAAGCTTAAATTAAATATCAGGTTCCTTAGTTACCACAGTCATTGACCCAGTCATAGAGGTTGATGACAACAGTGTTTTACTGGGGAGATAATTAAAATGAAAATACTCCGTGAATAAAAAAAAATTACTTTTTTATTTTGGTATGAAAAAAACTTCAGAAAAGGGAACCAAGAAAGACCGGCGTCATAATTGAGAACCCACTGAGAATCTTACTGAACAGTATTCCTCCACTGAATTATATATAGGTGCAAAAATCATCATGATAAAAATCTCTCGTTATTTTCTACTTTTACGGGCCACTATTAATTTTCAACTTTCTTGTATAGCAACCAAGGGGTTTATCCGAACATTAATTTCAGAATTCCGAAATTAGTCGATTTGTGAATAAGATAAGGTTGCGTGTGGCTTAGACTTTTTTGTTTATCTTTATTTTTATTTTTTTGTATTTGTTAGTTTTGCATCAAATTTTTATGACTTATTGACTCGTTTCGACGAGAAAATTGAAAAGGTACAAAATTATAATCAAAAGTCGTAATTTTTTGAATTAAGATAAAAACACAAGTCAAAAACACAGTTTTTTTTTTATACTTATTTTTGTCCTTTTGAAAAAACTTGGACATCCATTTATGAAAAGGAAAAAAAAGAAAGACAGTTTTTATACAGCAGTAAATGCTACTGTCAACATCAAGTTGCTAATGTTTTTGCAACTTGGGATTAGTAATTAATTACAACCTAATTATGCTTTTGGATGGATAGATCAGCTCAACAAAACCTCTAAGTTCGCTGCAACCATCAGAACTAAAAGTGAACCAGCATAATTTCCTAGCTTCAACCTAGTTTCCAAATTAATTTATGGGAACGGCAGGTGAGACGTTGAGAAAAGATTGTCCTCTAATTATTCTAATTAAGCCAAATAGTAGCCGCGTATTAACCAAAGAAATAAAATAATATCCGAGTACCAGCTGGTTATCGAAGTCCAAACAAACTAATCCAAGACCCATAAGAGCTACAACGCTAAGAATAATTATATGCCCATTCGAAATCTAAACCCAAGTTTAGTAAAAAGCCAAACACGGAAAACGTCCATTAGGACAGATGGGTGTTCCCGATAGAAAGTCCAAACAAACTACCATTTCCGTTCACGAATCATCTTCTTATTAACCCGATCGAACAGATGTATGGTTTCTAATAGCTGTGTTAGAAAAAAATATAGTATAATTCTTGTATTTTACTGTAATAATCAATGAAACGAGGAAACAAATATCGTTAGAAGCATAAATAGGTAAAATCTTAAAATAGTAGTATGAAAGATGATCAAGCCTAGCACATATTAAATATATTTTCAGCGTACATCTTAAAGATAGAGTGAGCAATAAGATATTCGTATTATTTACTCTCTTCAATATTCGAAATTAATCATGTATGGCAAAGCCTTTTATAGTGTTATCAAAGTTATAACTTCAAAATATAGTTTGATATTCTGTCCGGATTTAATAGTCTCTAATTCAATTCTAACCGAATAAAAAATGAGTTATATATTTTAATTAGTAACGAATTTTACATCCAATATGAATCTTGTTTCATAGATCTCAATTAGTTCTATAAGATAATATTTTCAAAATTACATAAAATATTATAAATTGTAATATATAATTGATCGAAAAATTGCACGAATTTTCAAAAAGGACTATTAATTTTGGACGGAGAGAGTGAACCTTTTGAGCCACGTGATTGGGTTAAGGATTAGCAGGACAGCTGACATAGATCGTTAAACAATGGGATTAAAAAGTCTTATTTGTATCGCCCAATCGTCGATTGCTATGTATTACTGTCCATTCACGCTAGTTCACGGCTTTGACGGGCAATACTAAAGTCTGGTTTTCCCTAAAAAGTAACTTAAAGACTTTGGACATGAGATGTATGTAAGAAAAATGACTTATCTCAAAATTAATTTGTCTTTTTTGGACTATATATAGCCATTATTCAGTTTAGACAATAGGAGAAACTTAGCCTCGATAGTTACTACTGCTCCCTCTGTCCCATTTTATTTGCTTATGTTCTCTTTTTGGACTGTCCCAAATTGTTTACAATTTTTCATAATTAGAAACCACAAAAAGAGCAAAGTTTCAATCATACCCCTATAATGTTATTGTACAATTATACTTTACACAACTAATTAAAGTTATTGTACTTTTCTAAAGGGTATTTCTGAAAATCTAAACACTTTTCAACCCAAAAACTTTGAGTCAACAGAATGAGAGAATTCCCGTAATGAGCAAACCAATCGGGACGGAGGGAGTAATATACTATAGAACCTATGGTTAATTAGGTGATCTACGTATTGTTCTATACTTCCAATACCGTTGCACATTTTGATACTGCTTTCTAAAACCTAGGCCACAAGTATGATATCTCCCTATTGTATGTATGACTAGTCGCTACACATAAGCGACAATGACATGCTGCGAAAGTTTCTCAAGAAAGAACTTGATATCTAAAATTATTGGAGAATTAATTTCTGAAATTGGGTGGGTTTTTTTTTTTTTTCAAATTGTTCACCTGGATCATTTTTGTCATTATGAGAAGGTATTCTCCACATATTTATGCAGATCGTTTAAAGATATTTACGAGCTTTGAACGACTCATGTATTTGATGGGTGTTTGTTTTCATGTTTCCTTAAGGGAAGTGAGGTGGAATGTATCCTACATTCACAGGGTTTGTTTGGTAGTATCACAATTGCCAACTACAAAAATTTTGACTTTTTTGGTTACTTCTCTATTTTTTTTTTTGTCTTTTGTGCAATATTTTACTATCTTAAATAAGATTTAAATAAGTTAACCGGCACGTTTCTCTTTTCGTTGATTTAAAAAAAAAAAAAATCACATGTCCCCAAAAAGGGTGATGACTCGGTGATCCTGAAACACTGTCATATAGCATCCCAACAACCTCAGCACCCCACACACCACACCGTATTCATGGCTCCAATAGGATTCTTTTACCCCAACAAGTGCCAAGCCAGGAGGCAGAAACCCTAAACCGAATTCTCTTTTTTTATTAGGTCCCGTTCCATAAACGGGAATAAGGCCCCATTTCCGAAAGGAAAATAAGTACTTATTTTTTAAAAAGGCAATTTTAAGCTTAAAAATTATGTGCTTACGCAAATAATTTTCCTATCAATATGGATCTTGTTTTATAGATCTCAATAAGATCTTTTATACAGTGCAATTTGAAAAATTATTTTTCATTTACATTATATTTGAGTTTGAAAATAGAAAATAAGTACTTTTTTTTAAGAAGGTGTTCTGGAACGGTGTCTAAGTACTTATTTTTTAAGGAGGCAATTTCAAGCTCAAAAATCACATGTTTAGGAAAGCTATTTCAAACGCTGTTGTTTTTTCTAACACTCAAAACAGTACTTGGCAATCCGGATGTTAATAAACAAATTTCGGAAAAAATTTCATTAACATCCGGACTGTCCAAATAATTTTGGACGGTCGCAATTGAGTCCGTAAACAGTTTTTCACGAAAAGTGAAAAAGATTTTCTCAAACAAAAAACAAAACAGTACTGCTCCAGTTCTTTACCGTTCTTGACAGTCACAGCTTCCATATACTACTATCTTGGAGCTATCATCAGACCATCCACATACAGCCAGGTGGCATTTATACCCAAATGCCGTCGAGTAATAGAGATTGCTTGCTCCTCTAGAACTTCTCCATGTACTTCACTGTTTTAGCATACACTGTACATGACGTGGAGTGATTGGACTTCCATCATTTTCTTTCCATGTGAGGGAAATATTATCAAGTGCTGTAGAGTACCGTGACGTGGTGTTCTGGACGGCTCTCTTAAAGTCTTCACGATCTTTATCATAAGGGATATTTCCGCTAAGCTAGAAGTTGTATGTGAACTACTTCTATAAGTACGTTGTTGTTAAGTTGTTTCCACTAAACTTAAAAGTTATGAAAAATATGTTTTGGGTTTTTAGTTGAAAATGTGTTTGATGCTTTAATTTTTGACGAAAACTTTTAAATTTAGTATGATCAACTTTACAAAAGTCAATAAATTGTAATGCAAAATTATTTTATTTTATTTTATTTTTGGTGAAAATAGGGCCTAAATGCGTAACTCGAATGCGGTGAGAAAGTTGAATACTAACGATCCATAATTCTGAACCAATTTTGCTGCGGAGTGGGTAATTTCAAGTATTTTTCCAAATTAAACAATAGCTCTTACAATACTTTTTCATGGTTGGAAAAGTACCATGAAAAAGTATTGAAGAGAGAAAAGTTTTACTCCATAATCCATATCATTACACTCAGCTTCCAACAAAAAAATAAAAATAATTTACAGTGCACTTCCATTAAAATGGAAAAACTTACACCAGTCTATATATCATAATAAGTTTTAAACCTGCATCACACATAAAATGTTTTAATTAACGACAGGTAAATAGCGTACGTACATACCACTCAGCGACATATTGTATTAGCCGGTACATATAGACTTTTTCACTCGTTGATACTGTTGTATCGCTATATACTCGTGAGAGTAAAATATTGCATGTGTATTATTAGTCCACCCGCTACGTATTGATTTGTTTCTGTTTTAGCAGGCTGGTTCACAATCGCTACACAGCAGTACTACTCGACCGTGACGGTCGATATGGGCCCTCAACTGTTATTTTGTTTGAATTAGTTTTTTTAAAAATTCGCGACCTCTACAATGAATTCTCGGTACGTATTATTCAATAATTCTACTGATAACTCACAACTGATGCAATTACGTGATTTTGACATTCCACATACGGAGTACTATACGAAGTTCCAAATATTGTACAGCTATTTGATTTACCCTTATTTGAAAGATTTTGGTCGATAGTTAAACAAATATATACATCTCTCCGAAAAATATGAGTTATCTAATCATTTACAAATGAATCTCACAAACTAGAGGTTTTTCTGTTCAGATCACGCTTTTATCACGAGTGAATAATATACTTCGCAATTGATACAGTTACGTGATTGTGTTGTTCCACATACTATACTAAGTACTTCCAAATATTGTACAACGATTTGATTTACCCTTGTTCGAAAGATTTTGGTCGATAGTCAAACAAATATATATATATATATATATATATATATATATTTGTAAAAATGTCAAAACAAATATATACATCGATCTCTCCGTAAAATATGAATTATCTAACCATTTACAAACGAATCTCACAAACTAGTGTGTTTTATGTTCAGATCACGAACTTCTCAAGAGTGGAGAATTAAATGAGAAATGACAGTACTTTAATTTGTACATACATTTCCGAAAAGTAATTGAACCCCAAAAAACGAACAAGAATACCTACAAACAAAATTCCCTTTAGAATCAACATACTTGTGATTAATTGTAGCCACCCAAATAAATTCCCACCTTCAAATATATTCCCCAAATCAGAATTTAATGGAAGCCACTTATGGGAATATTATTTTATATATCTTCTTTCATTCCTTCCCTACCCTCTTATTGTTGGGATGATCAAATAATCTTTTTTCCCTTGTAACTTTTGTGATTTGATTGACAATACTAAATTGATTCATCCACGTAAAATGCAATGGAAAGTAACCTCATATCACCTAATGTTTTTTTTTTTATCGGCAATAAATTTTATTAAAACTCGACAAAAGGTACATTGAGTGTTTTTAAAAGTCATATCCAAGCCTTATTAGGAAGATGAGAACAAGGAAAATAACAAAAAAAAAAAGGAAATTACATCCAATAGAAAATTGAAACTGGTTCTCTCAACAGAAAATTGATATCACCTAATGTTGGGTGGTCGAGATCGAGTTACTAGACTTGACTATTAGCGCAAAATTTGTCTGATTTTGCGTAAATATTGCATAGAGGGAAAAATCTTAAACGTTGAGTGTGACTTTGGTAAGTGGAATAGTGTTTTACAACGTGTGCCCATATCATCCAATACCTTGGTATATCAAGTTGAATCTTCTTAATCATAACGTACCTAACCTCAAAGGGATTTTTTTTTTTTTGCTTGTAAAAAACTGTTTTGGTAAGTGATTAGACACCACTAAACTCTGCCAGGTTCCTTTTTCTTTTCATCCTATTGACTTAAATGGTATTTTTCCCCTCTCAGCACATAATTGTTTATTGCTCTATTTGAGTGTCGGTCAACCAAATATTAGTTTTAGAATTCCAATGTCACGATTAAATTATTCAAAATGACCAAGTCCGTACCAGTCAAAAATTATCGTAAGGTTTTTAATGTCCCCTATTTGAACATACTACAATAAATAGTTGAACCTTCAAAGTTCAAACGCAGGGGGTTTGTTTGTTTCCTTTTGAATTTATGAGGGTAGGTATTAATGGGTGCATGTCTTTTTCCTAGCTTCTCCCTAGGAAACGAACACAAATAAAAAAGAAGAAGCATCATTGAATAATTGAAGTCCTCTTTCCTCCATTAGAACCTTCTGTTTGCGAAAAAGACCTCTAAGCTTTTTTTAACAAGAAAAAAGTTGAAAATTTGATGGTTACCATTTTTAGGTACAAAAAAAAATTGATGGTTTCCATTCCAAGGTATTAGCTCTGTTCCGCATTTCGAAATAAGTACTTAAAAAATAAAAACATATTTTTAAGCTTTAAAATAATGGTTTACGAAAATAATTTTTCAATTTTTTTTTGCAGGGTTTGATAGATCTCGATGAGATCTATAAAACTAGATCCATATTGTATATTTTTTTGATTTTAGTAAGCCTATTATTTTTAAGTTTGAAAAGTACAAATAAGTACTTATTTTTTAAGGGGATAAACTGGAACGGCTCCAACTCAAGCATGCACATATGACATATGTCTAAAGTGCTTATTGAAGTTGGGGATTGATCTAAACCTGCCTTATAAAGTGCTTATTGGATCAGATGCATGAGAGGCCATAGTGAAGAAATGTTCTCCCTCTCTAGACCCACCTGCTGATATATCTGCTACTATTATTCTTGAATATTGTTTTGCTATGAAAGAACTTTTTTCCTTCGTGTGAGTTTGGTTTTGTTAAACGCGAGAGTAATATCTACACATTGTTATGCTCAAAAGGCTCTTTTGAATGGTTGGTCAGGTTTGTGGACATCCATTTTGTCCCCGTGGGGATCTCAATTGTCTGATGTTTAGGCCTTTGTGCCTACTTGATTGAAAAAATAAAAAGGACTTTACATGTATGTAGAGAGTCGACACTTTGAATCTTCAATTTCTAGGGCAAGAAAAACAAATGAAATGATAATAAAATAGTGTGCAAGAGAGATGAGTGCAAGGGAACCAAGTTGCTGTAGCAGAAGCATCGTTTTAAATATCTAGACCCCTTTCCCACCTTCTTCATCAGACATCAGGCAGCGTGCGGTGACCGAAAACTATTGTAAATCAGTAAAAATTCCAAGAATCATACATATTGACCAACGCACATTTACAATAGTAATATGAAAGGACCCAAAAACACGTGTGGACGTTACGCATTCATATCAAGGTGATTGCGTAAGCGTGTGTGAAAGTTTATGGTCTTAAATGTGAGATAACTGGAAATAATTTGGGTGTGGTCTCTCTCTCTCAGTAGTACTTGACTGAGATGAGGAAGTGGGTGTACTATTTGTGTACAGCTAAATTAAATGTGGACATTTGTGCTTGTGGCCAGATCGAGCAATTGAGGTTTGACTGTTGACTGGTCTACTTGAATGATCCTCATCCTCCCATATGGAAAAGCACATGATCTTTGATCGATCTATGTGTATGTCTCTGTCCACTGATCAGAGTCTGATTTTCATTCATTGATTGCCAATGCCCATATGTTTGACAAATGTTTCTTTTACTTACCAACCATCACTGACCGCTGCCAAGAGAAAAAGAGTCTGCCCTTTTGGAAGAATCCCATGGATACTTGTCTCATGAATTGTGAATAGTTTGGCAACAAATTGTTACGGTTCTTTAACAACATTTTGGGGCCAATTTCATACGAGGTCTTGATCTAGCTTTAATAGGCTTCCCGTTATCTACGATGAAATTGATCAATTCCCACGAATCATTCGGTGCATGCATAAATGGTTCGGGCATCCTGAGCTATCAAAATCATGTAAAGTACATAATGACAGGGGCGAAACTAGAATCATGTATGGGGTTAAATGTATGAACTCTTGAAAGAGGGTGCTGTTAATGGAAAAGCCTACTATTTGTCTCAATATGATGGGGCTTTTCATCAATTTCGAGGGTTCATGTCTCTTACTGACCTTTGTCCAAAGGGCTTGTAGCCCAATGGTATTTTTTTGTCCTTCCCTTTGTGAAAGGCCAGGGTTCGAGCCTCATCAGGGTGTTTGTAGTTCCGAGTAATGAATAGTCTTTGGATTCCTATGCATTAATTTACTAACTACCCTTCTAACTCTCACTGATGTATACCGCTTGACAAAAAAAAATTATTAGCCCAATAAAAATTACTTGAAAATATGCGGAAAAAAGTTGCTTGAAATTAAGTTGTTAGAAAAAGTTTGAAAAGTGAGTTGGGCCCGCCAAGTGGTATAATAGCACGGGTAAAAGGCTGGGCCCAAATTATGCCCATTGGAATAACCCAACTGTATGAGGATCTTTAGTTCGGTTTGAGGCCCACATATCGATCCGTTGGGCTCAAAATCAGAACGCTGTGTGGGTCGGGTTGGGAGTCTTGGGACTAGACTAGACTAGACCCACCAAGATTTTACGAGTAAAGCTGAACTTGGTGGTCTTTCTCAATTTTCAGATCAGAATTAAACCAATATATAGGTGCGCACCAAAAGCTGAACTTGGTGGTCTTTCTCAATTTTCAGATCAGAATTAAACCATTATAGGTGCGCACCAAGATTATGAGTATGGGTGTGTTCTTCAGTTCAATTAAAATACAAGTACAATAAGTACTTAGGTTTTGTTTCGCTAAAAAAAATAAGAATTTACAGTTTAAATCATTAAAATTTTGAGACCTAAAAGGAACAATTCCTGTTCGGAAGAATTTGAATCATTATACTTTATTAAACCCAATCCCCCTTTTCTTGGGAGAAGGTTCACTAATATATTCTCATTGAGCTTGGAGAACAAGAAAGCACAACGACGCCGTCTGTCCACGGAGCCTTTTTCCTCAACAATCAGCAGTCAGCACCCAAAAAGAAGGTTTAAAAGCCCAGTCTGCATAATTTGGGCGGTTTCGTGTTGTGAGGGAAAGGATTGGAGGAAAATTGTTTGTCTCTGTGCTTTTATTTAGCGATTTCTGAGCTACCCATCAACTGTATAGACTCGGGTCATATGTAATCAACGCAGATAAATCATAAAACCATGTCGGTGTCAAGATTTCTTTCCTTTACCTCCAGGAACCGCTCCTCACAAACTCTGAATCTACTTAATTGGTGAGTCTTTTACGTATGTATATTTGCATGTATGTTCGTGTATATATTTTGGGATTGTTGTTCTTAATTTGTTGCTCTTATTGTGTAGAATGTACTCGATGTGGGGATTTTCCCATTAGGCAACTACTGTTGTGCAGTCTGCCTCGCGTGTTTTTGATCCCTAAACAATTCCATTAGAATGTCCTTTTGTTAGTTGATGGAATTTGGAGTGGTATCTGCCGTAGTGTGCATTTGGGTGTTTTCATTCTATTATTTTTTCTTTCTTTTTATTATTTGCAATTTGAATTGGCTGCCGTTTGGACGGGCGTTCCTGTTACTAGGTGTGAAGCTGCGTTGTTTGATTGGGTTGATTTTTCATGAAGTTAGATTACAAATCATGTAGGAGTATGTTTCGGACGTTTGAATGCAACAAATTGGTGGATAGACAACCAATATCACGAAACATGTATTCTGATATCCAAGTGTTGGGGCCAACTTGTTCACACCCGACTAATCTTGGAACCCTGAAGTTAACGACAACCTAGTAGCTCCAAAGGAGTTGATAGCACCTGCGAAACTTTTGGAGGGAGCAAAACCCCAGGTCCCATGCCTTAACCCCTTGGGATGTGGTACTGGTAATCCTTCCAATATTAGTCCGTTGGGAGTGCTCATCTTATGAGATTACGTATCCCCTCATTATTAGGCCAACCAATCAAAGGGGACCTAGATTTCAGGTGATCATGTACTGAAGTGCAGACACTCCATGACCTAAATTTTGGGAACTCTTCTTCTTGGTGATTTGCAAAAATGATCATCATGAGCTGTAATAGTTTGTTTTCAAGTACAATTTGACAACTCATGAAAATAGTGCAGGTTGAGGATATTCTTCATTCCTTGCCTTGGTCTTCACTCCAGCTAACTCAGAGGTCAATGAGATTGAAAAATTTAGAGTAGGCAATGACCTCCATTTTTTTCCCCTTCTGTTTTATTGATCAATCTAGTTGCTTTCATAGGGAGTGAAGATTTAGCTGTAACATGGCAACTACTAACAGTGAATTGAGACATTCATCTAGAGCTCTTCTTCTTCTAAATATTTGCCTAACCCTTATTGGTGCGAATTGTCACTAAGATCACATCATTAAGTAACAAATAGAGTTTGACCTCAACATTGTTGAATGGGAATTTTCTTGTAAACGGGGTGGATTAGTAATCTTTCACCCCCAAGATTGTACTTGGACCTCTTCTGGATTTAGTAAACCATTTAATCTGATGTACTTAACCTATTTTTCGTAAATGTGGTGGCCTAGTAACTTTTTCGTTGCCAAGATTGTACTTGGACCTTTTCTGGATTTATTAACCTACTTAATTTGATTTAAACACTATGCTGGCCAACATAATCACCCACCATAGCAGGTAACTAGAGTCCATGACCAAATTACCAATAGCTCTAATGGCAGAATCCAATAAAATTTGTTACACCTTGAACTTCACTTATAAACGCTCTTAACTAATGTATAGTAATTCAAAGTAACTTTTGTATTAATCCAAAACTTGAAATTGAGCCAAAGTTTCAATTTCCTTTTGTTTATTTCTTCTTATTTGGGCCTTTAATGGTTTCATCTTTAGCAAGCTATAGCTTACTTAATAATGGTTTTGTATGTGAAGGTCATAAGTAGGGCTTCAAGCCCCCCCCTCTCTCTCTCTCTCCCCCCCGCTTGTTTCTCCTGTTAACCTGTGTTGTCTGATGTTGTATTAACCAATATACTTCTGCTGTAGTTTTGGGCCATCTAGGAGGTTTCATTGTTCCCGTGTCATGAGATCAGCAAAAAGGACTACTCTTCCTCCTCAGTTGCCTGAGAAAACACCAAGTTCGCATTCATGGCGTAGATATATAATTGTATGCTATCTTGACTCAATTACTAAATTGCAGTTTTTCTGAATTCCCAGACTTGATGTGTTCTAGAATGTTTAATGGTGGACTTTTGTACTTGTGCATGGCTTTGCTTGGTGTTCGGATCCATAAATTCCCTTATTTACATTCTTAAGTTTTAAAAATTTTGCCCTGCAGCCAACTGCTTTGCTTGGAGGTATAGGAGGAGTGGTATTTCTTTTTCACTCTAATGATGAGAGGAGGGCAATTTTGAAAGGTGTGTCTTATTCTCATAATTATTTTGTTATCTTCTTTCAATCACATAGTGTTGGTATGGCTGGCTCTTATAGATGGAACTCGGCATTTTGGGGTTGAATACTTGCACAATTTAGATTGAATACTGGCTCTTATAAACTGCAGAGGTAGCATGTATGTTCTTTGTAGAGGCACATGTCTTTGTCAAAGCTCCTCTCTCTCTGAGACCAGTGAGGCTCAAGTCCCCTAGAGAGGGAGTGGACATGAGGTGCCTCACTGAACCCTCCCCTGCTCTCAGCAACCTCACTGGGGTGACAACCAGCCTTTACCTCGTGGGTGTATTGGTGGAGGCGCATACATGACAGATTCATTGTCATTATATATAAAGGTGCATTTGTTGTCATTTTAGTTTGAGGAACTACAAATTGCTAATTACGTCCCTTGAGCTCCTCGATTTTTGGCGGTATTGGGTGCTGTTATTTTATAAGTTAAACTTTATGACAGCAGCTACTTTGTGCATCATCAGTTTCATGTCTGGCATTATTTGGGCCTGTTTGGTTCAGGAACAGGAGTAACTGTTTGTGTATCTGTAGTCTTCTGATAGATGAATAGTACTTATTTCTGATTTGGTTGACTTGATATACCAAATTGGCTGGTAACCGGTCTAAATATATGCATATAGATCCTTTGGAGATGGTCACAGATATTGGAATATCACTTATGGAATTGTTCAGTCGACCAACTCAGCCAAGAAAACAGTTGACTGTGTTTTCTTGCCTTTCTCCCCTCTCACACTCTACATAGTGACACCCTGAACTTGGTCTCTTGATTTCTTCAATGTGCTTTTTCTTTGTAATATTTTATCATGATTTCTGACCATACCTGGGGTCTTTAATTGTTTTTGGTTCTCATTGAAGTTTCAAGCTAGAGACTACTCCTTTGTGTTATCTTCATAGAGTGAGATAAGCATCTGCCGATCTTTTAGGAGTCATAGCTGAGAAGAAAAATTGGTATTATATATGTATGACCTAATTCTGGCTAAATTCCTGAACTTTTTCTTGCACTGGTCCAGGCCAGGGTGCGGACTGTGACAGATGTACTATCAAGGGTCCAATAATTGGTGGGCCTTTCTCTTTGATGGATACAGAAGGTCGGTTGGTTACCCAAAACAATCTTCGCGGAAATTGGGTTCTTCTCTATTTTGGTTACACATCTTCTCCTGATGTTGGGCCGGCGGAAGTCCACAAAATGGCCAAGGCTACCGATATATTAGGTTTAACTACTTTCTTGTTTTCTTGATTTTGTATTAGCAATTCTCTCCCTGTGTTTGCCTATTGATGCCTTCTATTTTTGGTTGGAGCAAGAATTGAAACAGAACACAAAGGTCTTACCGGTGTTTGTCACGGTTGATCCACAGCGTGATACTCCTTCGCAACTACGTGCTTATCTTAAAGGCAAGTTTTGTTGAACTGATGAGTATGTTACTTGAACTCGTCAAACTGTATGAATATTGGAGTTGGACATTCGGCACTTGAGTAAGTGGGGGATACATATGTCCTACATTTTTAGATGGACACACAACTAGAAAGCATGTATAATTTTCAATTTTACTACAGATTTGTTGTGCACAACACTCTTCACATTTTGCTTGAGATGATAAGCACAATGCCCCTTAGAAAAGGGTAGACATTCCTTACAAATATAAATATTCTACTGAGTGTCTTTGTCCTTAACATCAGAAGTAGACGAATCTGTCAAACTTTGTTTTGTACTTGGCACCCGGATCAGAGGCCATGTGAATAGGTCTATGTATTTTAATCATGAATTGTTTTGACATGTTCACCTTTTCCACTTTTCGTGGCATACAGAGTTTGACTCAAGAAT
Source organism: Rhododendron vialii (assembly GCF_030253575.1). NCBI lineage: Eukaryota > Viridiplantae > Streptophyta > Magnoliopsida > Ericales > Ericaceae > Rhododendron > Rhododendron vialii. The sequence continues at coordinate 1,171,264 of NC_080564.1, read as the reverse complement.
TGTGGGATTAACTGGACCAGTCACTGCTGTCAGACAAATGGCACATGAATACCGTGTATTCTTTAAGAAGGTTGAAGAAGACGGAGATGATTACCTTGTTGAATCTTCCCACAACATGTATGATCCATAGCCTATTTATGTTCGTTTATTTTTTTTGAGATCAACTGCATCTCACCTTTAGTTACGATTATGAAAATGAACAGGTATCTTGTGAACCCAAACATGGAAGTAGTGAGATGCTTCGGGGTAGAGTACAATGCAGAGGAACTCTCTGAAGCAATACTCAAGGAGGTGAACAGAACTGGAACACAACAGACTTGATCGCAATAGAATGAAGTTCTTATTCAACGACTTGGTAGGTATACTAGATACTTGAGTAGTTGGTCTAACATTTTTTGCCCTGCGGAAAATCAGAGAAATGTTAATACTGGTTCTTATGAGTGGAAATTACATTCATGCTATGCGTGATTACAAAGTGGTTCAGTGCGTGTGTTATGATATCATAAGGTATAAGAAGTTCATCAATTTTACAAGTGAAGAAGAAATCGGAAATAGAGTACTTTGGGAAGGAAATAAAGTTGTGTTTTCAATCCAATTATCATAGAAGCTGTCAATGGGCTCTCAGATTCTGACCCATTTTACCTTGGGAGAGTTTTTTTGAGATGGAAGTGCATTCGTAAGGATACCCAAGAGAGAGTTTGCAAGGGCAATCTCACCTCGCATACCCAACGAGACTATATATACATACATATCAAGTGAGATTATAGAACTGAATTCAGGTGACACAACCTAGGGATGCTATGAGACACACGTGCACACATACAGAGAGAAAAGCACACACGAGCAACGGAAAAGGAAAAAAAGGATCATAGTTTTGGATGAAGTGAAACCCTAAAAGGCTGCATATGCAGGTCAGAACAACCTCACACTGTCCAGTCCTCTGGACTTCCCATTAAAGATTTAGGAGAACTTGCCTCACTGCAACATTGTTCCTTACAAGTGCATTAGGTGTGGCTGTGGCCTGGATATCGAACTCTTGAAGGCTGAACGAGCGAGGAACAATGATTTGAACGAAGTAGAAGTACAATGCATGGGGTTCAAATAGGACATGCTCTGTGAAAAAGAAGAGGAAAATGACGGCCAAGGATGTGTTTAAATAATTAATATCCGCTAAAGACATTTTCAGCATTAACAAATGTTCTTGATTTGTCCTTGACAGGTATTAATTATCAAAATATGTCAAGGACCGTCATTTTCCCAAAGAAGGGTCTAAGCATGCGCGGATGTGGACTTTTTTGGGTCCAGAGATTGGCTCAAAGTGGAGGAAATTATTGGGCCAACAAAGCAAAAGCCCAACCATGAGCAAAGTACACTGGACTTGGATTTCACTAAAAATAAAGAGAAAATAACAGGCCGGTCCTAAATTTGAAATTCATAGCCAACTAAGCCCTATGCGCTATAAGTACTGGCTTGTAGGTCCTTCGCATGTAATTTTACAAATTTAGCCTGATTAAGCACATGCGCGCGTCTCCCTTCTGCGAGCACGGAGTTGGGGGAGCTGCTAAAGGGACAGCAGCCTGCTGTCTCGGCCAAGGGGGCTGTGCTCCAGTCTCGCTCCAACAATAGGAAACGTTTACTTCGTAGAGCTCGTCGAGTTGAACAAGTATGTAAAAAATCAGTTCGATTGGATATCATTAAGTGCCTAATCGAAACCTTTTTGTTTTGAAAAGAATGGATCCAAAACACTGGATCAAATTTACTAGAACCCATCATTGGCAAGTTATATGTGTTTCGATGAGACACTTAATGATATTCGATCAAACTAATTTTTTGCATACTTGTTCAACTCGACAAGCTCTACGAAGTGAGCGTTTTCGATTATCGGAGCAAGACAGGAGCGGGGCCCCCTCGGCCGGGAAAGCACACTGCAGGGACAGCAGCTCCCCCAGTCCCCGCGAGCACATGCCTGCGCAAAACATGCACTATTTTCAATAAGAAAGAAAGAAAGACAGCACATGCTTTCGGAGAAACACAACACTTCTCTCTCTCTCTCTCTCTCTCTCTCTCTTTTCGTCACTCTCTTTTCACTTATTATTTTAAATTTTATAACTGAAATAATTTTTATTTTATATATCAAAATTTGAAAAAAAAAAAAAAGGGAGGGGTTTCTGAAATCCACTTAACGAGGTCTACCAAACAAGTACAATATTGAAGGTGATATTATTTATGGAAAAAATTATTAGTTTTTGATGTAGCCTCCTATTTTTTACTTTTGCACTATAACTTTAAAATGCTATAACTTTTATTATATATGTCAGTTTTTTTTATAAAATTTATATTTTTAAAAATCTACTTGATGAGATCTATCCAAAAACACCAATATTGAATATAAAATTGTGTAGAAAAAATTAATTTTTGAGGAGAACATTATTCTTTCTCTTTTTTTTTTTTTTTTTTGCATTATTCAATTGAAAAGAAAAAAAATTACGCTGTGAGTAGTGATATTTTATGATGTGTAAATTGTGTATGGGGCATGTGTTCTATGAATTGCTAATTGTTAGTTTAAAAATATTAATTGTAAATTTATACTATGAATTATGAATAAGTTTATTAATTGATAATTTTAATACCGTTAGTTAACACTGTTAATTGTTAAATTAAAAGTGTTAATTAACATTTTTTCAGTAGATATGTAGGAGTAGATCTTAAGTATACTACTCCCTCCGTCCCTTTTTAAGTGTCCTGCTTCGTAACTCCAACTTATTAAAAAGACATCATCATTACACCTTTCACATCAACTTTTTCCTCCACTTTCTTTACTTACCCATCATCATTACACTTTTACTCACTAACTTTTCAAAATAAAATCTACTTTTAGGGACAAAATAGACAATACACCAACTTTTACCTCCCTAACTTTACAAAATGGACACTTATTAAGGGACAGCCCAAAATGGAATACTGGACACAAAAAAAGGGACGGAGGGAGTACTAATTTTATACAGTAAAAAAAAGATAGATAAGAAATAATAAACAGTTTTAGATTTTAAAAAAAGGAGTAAAAAAGAAGAAGAGAGAGGGACGCTGCACATGCACGGGGAAATTTCCAAAATACTCGTAACTGGTTCTTCTTTACCTTTTGATTTGAACAGCCAAATCTTAGTTTGAAAAGGTCGAAAAAATCACCAGAGTGAGCAGAATAAAAGAAACAATAGTGCTACTACCACACCCAAACACACACCCATCACTCACATGAGTAGTGAGTCCCATACACACTATACACTCTAGTATAGTGTATAGTTTGTCATTTCAGGGCCTTTTAGTTTGTCATTTCAGTTTTAATGAGCACAGCGGTTTTGTTGAAACTTGAAAGTAAATGGTTGAGAAAAATAAGACACGCATACATGCTGGGAAGAGAGATAAGTGGGAACACGCATGGAAGAGTGACACGCGTACACGCACCGGAGAGTGAGAGAGAGGGTATTTTTGGACAAAAATTATGGACAGGACCTTGCGGGGCAACGGGTTTGTTAAATTAATTTGGCTGGGACTTATTGGGGTGTAGTCCATCTACGTAGGACCGGCTAGGAAGAACCCTTGTAAAAACGTGTTTTTCACTTCGTAGGTCTAGTGATAGATTTTGGTAGTATGAATTTATTTTGGTCCTTGAAAGTGCAAAATTCTATTGGTTTTTTATCGGTGTTCCTTAATTGTGTGGAATAAGTGGGGATCTCTCTTTTCATACACGGATCTACTAGATTGGGAACAAATTGCAACCGTGAGAGGAAACACGTAGTTGTGGGCCGCATTCGTAAAACTTGTGCAAACAGCAAACATATTGGTAGTCGTTTGACAATAAAATTGGTCCCAAAGATTAATCGAGTTTTTAATAAGCAGCTTGGGAAAGAAAATTGACTAGAAGTGGTTTCTCGACTCCCGAGGGTAGGTAATGGGCTCCTCGTTGCTAAATTTACCTAAATTTACCGAATAATACATATAATTGCATGACAGAGCCGAACAATACATATAGTAATACTAGGTAGCACAAAGATCTTATTATTTTAAAGGATCGTAATTAACTTTTATCTCTAGAACTCTCATAATTAAGTATATGCTCATTATTTAGGATCTTGTGGAACAGAAACACGATTATTAAAACCTTAAAGACAAAAGTTAATTATGCCTTTTTAGAATAATATGTTCAGAATAATAAGATCTTCGTACTTGTTCAAACGGATTAAAAATTTGAGCACTTAATTTTTTTAGAACGTTTATATATTAAAAAATATGGTTAAAAAATTAACTGATCCAATTTTCAATCAGGTTGAACCAGTGTAAAGATGTTTTTATTCTGATCATATTATTCTAAAGAGACATAATTAAATTTTATTTCTAAAGCTCTTATAATCACGTTTTTGCTCCATAGAATTGCAAATAGATAACTTAAAATTTTTTTTTATTCAAAACGGCATAGTTTTGGGTGTGGGTAGGCGCTACTGTGCCTCATGGCACAGCAGAGCCAATAGCTCTTTCATGCATCTCTCCTCCTCTGTTCCTGACACGCATTACAATCCCATAATACTAGGTAGCTATTAGTACTATATTATTCACTTCAAAAAAACGTGGTACCACTAGTATTACTATATTTATTATTCGGCTCTGCCATGCAATTATACCCCAATGCCGAAAGGTTCCTCCTTTACCATCTTCCATTTGTATTCCCACACACACAAACATATGTATCGATATTCCCCCCCCCCCCCCCCCCCCCCCCACACACATATGGACAAACATCCCATTCATCCACCTATATATATTACCATTCCAGAGTTTCCTACACTTGGTGGTGGCTGCCTACGGGACTATGATTGTCGAGACGGACGATGAGATTGAGCGTTGCTAAATGCTGTTGTCCCTATGGAATAGCAGCCCTCCCCCGTCCCACAATGTATGGTGGGAATGTTCCTGCAAACACTGAAACAAAAATCGCTTTTTTGAAAAAACAAAATTTTTTTTTGGGTTAAAGACAGTGCATTAAAATTAGGAGTTTACATCCCTTGAGTACCGAGCGCCTTCTGAATCCTTAACTAGCAAAGTATAGAATGAAACATACAGTAAAACTAAGAGTCCTCTCCAGTGATGGTGGAAACATTTGCCTAAGGCATTGGCACATTGTTTGCCTCTCGATAGCTATGTGTCTTATCTTCTTTTCATCAAACTTGTCAATGAGGAACCTGTAATCATCAATGAGGGGACTAAAGGGGTGATTGGCAGTGTTATGATCCTAAAGCAGAGTAATGTCTGTTTGAGCATCAGACTCAATTTCCAGCTTTGTTATATTGCAATCGATAGCTAGGGATAATCCCTCGCGGATGGCCCATAATCAGAAAACTTTCCAGTTTGAGGAGTAGCACAATATATCATTCTCAAACCATAAAAAGAAACGAATGGTCGAGATTTACAGCCATGTATCCTAACATTTTTGGTCCGGTTGAGCTAACAAATATCTTCTTTGAGACATGGGTAGGTGGGATCAAGGTACATATGTTTGTGTGTGTGGGAATACAAATGGAAGATGGTAAAGGTGGAACCTTTCGGCATTGGGGTATAATTGCATGACAGAGCCGAATAATACATATAGTAATACTAGTGGTACCACGTTTTTTTGAAGTGAATAATATAGTACTAATAGCTACCTAGTATTATGGGATTGTAATGCGTGTCAGGGACTCAAGACCACAATCTTAAGGGCACCAAATATCCAAGATAATAGAATCAGATTAGATAAATTGTAGCGGGCCGAACATAATTGTCCGCGTCTGTCTTGAATAATGAGATTGAGTCCATCCGTGGCTGTGCCTAAACCGGGGCTCGGCTCTAGACCGAGATCCCTCCTTCAACATCTTATTTACCCTGGGCTCGGCTGAAGGGTTCCCAAATTCGGCTACCCTCAGGGAGAGTCCCGTTAGCATGTTCTCCTCGCAAGTCACCTAATGGGTTCGGCCAAACATGGGCTCGGCCAACTACAGTGACGCATGCTTCTCCACGTGCAGAAACGGTTACGCTAAAGGATAATCATGAGCGCACATGGGACGTGCCAGCTCACACCAAAGCGGTTACCAGATTTATTCGGTGATATCACGATGACGCCATTTAGCTCGTGCAAGGCACATGCCTGAACTTGGAGATCAAGTCAAGAAAACTCTATAAATACTGAAGGATGATAACCCTAAGAGGTACACGCCACAAAACACAAAAACCCTAATCTTCTACTTTACTCTCTGCACATTGCCGGAGTGCCTTGCCGGCTAACCCCCGGTCAGGTCTTAATCATGCGTTCACTGTGCAGATCAGAACAAGAAGACTAGGAAATCAACAAACTAGCTGAGGAGGAACTTGAACCAAGGACGGGCCACAGAAATAAAGCCATTATATATCAACAGTGTGCAAAGTGGGATGTTTATTTGTTTGATGTATAAACAAATAGTACAGTTTATTGAAGTATGGGTTGGAGGAAGCAAGAGGGATACAATGAGACATACCAATTGCACCAAAACAAGCCCTATAATAATAATAATAATAATAATAATAATAATAATAATAATGTCTCATTATAAGTAGTAGTCTACATATGTAGTAGTATATGCAAAAGTGATCCAATATGTGTTGTTTGATCTTTTTAAAAAAAAAGGAATGGACGTGAGAGAAAGAGAAAAATTAAGAAGGGATTTTAGTAGTGAGAGAATCGGTTGCAGTAGGGAAAGAAGGGGGCCTCTCTCTCCCTCTCCAATAATTGAACTTAAAATGGACCTCTACTTGCATTGCCCTATAAAGTTAAGTCTCTTATTCCATTTTCTGTTGTCCCACAATTTAGGTATCTTTTGCAGAATTCAATGCCCATTTTTTAGCACCTAAGCAAAACTCACAGCCAACTAATAAAATAATGCTAAGGCAATATTGGAATGTAAGAATTTGTACAGTAGAATTATTATGTATATCAATAAAAAGTTCGAAATCCCGAAGAGATACCGTTTTTTTTGGCACGGAGGAATTAGTAGTTTATTTCAGTTAAGGCACCAATGATGTGGGAATCCCACAGCTAGTGGACTCCTTTCCACGTCCGAAAGACACCCATCTTTTGTCAAAAACTAATCGGAGAAGTGTCCCCATTCCAAACATTCGTGTGTTATTTTCACATCAACCAACCCCCCTTTTGAGTGGATTCCAACTCTCTCTCATTCAATCAATCCGAAGATCCCGCACAACTAGTGGTGGGTTCCTTTTCTCGAAGGAATAAGAGCCTCTCCTAGTGTTGACGTAGCGTATTGTATCTAGAATAATGTTACGGACGCAGAAATCGACTATATAAATGACCGCATAACATGTTTATGTCGGCGTAGATTGTTTTTTCAGAAAAAAAAATTTACCAGCGCGTCTCGCCGAATCACGCGCTGGTAAAATATCTGATGGAGTACCATTTAAAATATATTTGTGTTCCTGGAATTAATCTATTATCCAATACAGTAGAAATGAAGGAGATTACACTCATATCTTGCTGAGGTACGTGGGGTTCCCCCAAATGTCTATGCTTCCATCCAATTTTAATGGGTCTAATTAAGTACATAAATTCATAGGGGCCTCATGCCTAAAATGATGTTTCATGTTTCAAGAACATGGGGGCAGCTTTTGTGGGTGAGTTTAATATACAAAAAAAGAAAAGAAAAAAAGAGTTCATATAATTTGTGCTTACAAAGGGGTTTCTCGAGGCTTATTAAAATTCTAACAAATGTCTTCTTTCTCCTTGTCTGAGAAAAGGATGTGTACTATGTTAGATCAGGGGTATGGAAAAAAGGAGGCAACATAAAAATAAGAGAGACTACATGTACATCAGATAAATTTTAATTAAAGTGGAGTCATTAATTAATTTTCTTTAACTTTATCAAGACATTACCCACACGTACAGCTCCAGAGACAAACGAAACATATGAAGAAAATATCACATGAAACAAGAACTCGGACACCGTGTTTATTAGGTTATTAACATTTACATCATATCATGTTAAGCGGCGGAGATAACAATATGAAGAGATGCGGCTAGTAGTAGAGGTAATAAGTGAAGAGAGATAAAGAGATAAATGATTGAAAGTAAGAGAAATCTAGAAAGAATCTTTTGAAAAATGCTTTTCAAAAAGAGAAGCAAACACAGCATTGAAGTCTCAGGCCCATACCCTCGTTATATATAGGTCTAGCTAGCTAGGTTAGACGCCTCTCCCTTTGTATCCCCCCCTCCCCCTGGCCTCCCCACTAGGACTGCTAAACCCTAGCAAGATATTGAACTCATAACGGGCCAGCTAAAGGACAAGTTTGTGTTTTAGTAGTAAAACCAACAATACCTTCGGAAATGGGTACTGACACTGTTTCTTAGGACGCAACCAAACCAGTTACTCTGTTTTGCACCAATTATTGACCTCAGGAAGAGGAGGAACACAGATAATATATGAACGAACAAGCTACCTGGTGACGTGCATTATTAATTATTGGACTTGGTTGATAAGTCCATATCCAATATTAATTTGAAATATTTGGTCGATCAATACATTAGGGCATTTTGTAGTGGCCCATAAGAGGCACACAAAAAAGTCTCTAAAAATTACCCACCGGTTACTCTATCACACTGTTTCTTCCCACCTGCATGTGTTAGCCACGGCAGCGAGCACGAGCGTATTACGCAGCTTATGCAAAGCCATAAATCGAACACTCCCCATGAGATTCGTAATTGCCTTGGTTTAGCTTATAGGATATGCTTGTCTAAAGTTGTAAAATATATGTGCTTGTCTTGATGCCTTGTGTTTCTTGTCATAGACAAAGCAGATTTCAAGGGTACATCTTTCATTTTGAGACGTATCCTGTATCCATAAGCTTCATATTCGGCAGGAGTTTACTCCCTAAAATAGGACCATAGCTACACCCTCGCGTTGACCCCACAAGTCTCCGATCCAATAGCACAAATACTATTACTACCACCACCACCACTTTTGTTTCACAGCTAGAGCTAAGCCTTTTTGACTCAGCATGTCATGTAGTTAATCTGAAACAGGGATTTGATTAATTAATTCCAATCTGGTCCACAAACTTTAGCTGAATCTAATACTCCATCCGTTTGGATTTCTGGATTTAATTGTCCCTAGTTCTATTCTAACCGGCTAAAAAAAGGGTTATATCTTTGAATTCATAATGAATTTCATATCGAATATGGATCTTATTTGATAGATTTCGATTAGTTTTATAATACAATATTTTCGAAATCACGTAAAATATTATACTAAATTGAAAGATATAATCGATTGAAAAATGGCACAAACTCCAAAAAAATACAATTAAATCCGGACGGAGGGAGTAGTAAATTTTTTGCGATTATGTCGTTATCTCTCCAGCTGGTTCCTGCCGAACATAGCCTACAGATAGATTGCTGATCATTTGATTGGGTACGGCGGGCGGTTCTTCGTAGCAGCTCTATCTGATGGGTACCCAACTCTAAAGGTGGCAACCTATACATGCATGAATGCTGAATGTCACATAAAATGGTCCATACACTTGGAATTAAGTTTGGAACAAACACCAAAATTAATATTAATTACTACTAAGTAATACTAACATTTTGTTGTTTTTAGAAATAACAGCAAATAACTTCTGATCATGATAGTTATTTTGTTAGGTACTGTCTTTGTGTATTATGTCTATTTTTCTGTGTTGTTTCCTTCTATTGGTAACTGATGAACCCGGAATGGATGAGGTCGGGATGGACCTGGACTACAGAAAAGGGGAGGCCGAGGCCGAGACCTCCACCAGATTCCCATTATGGGGATCGGAGGCGGGGGCCATTTCACGGACACATAACTTGACTTCACTGATCGGTGGACTTGTGACCCGGTTCATTCGTCCCAAAACACAGAAAGAAATGTCCATATATACATCATGTCCAAGCCCATGAATTGCTACACCAAGTGGTGGCACGTATGATCAGTTGGTGACAGTATATATATAGGGATAACGAAGATTGCGGCTTAGGTAAACTTCTCTTCTTTCTTCTTCCTTTCAGAAATTCCTAATTCCTTCTACTGTTAGCTACTGACTTGATCATCGATCGGAGGGTTCTTGAAGACACCAATCCCGGTGTTTCTAAGGCCTACTAAACCTTTCTTTCTCAAAAACCGTGAGCTCGGATCTACCGGACAAGATTTGGACGTCACCAGTCTCCATATAGGTTGAACTGATAGCGGAGCTTGCTAAACAGCTTTAATCACACGAAAGTGTGCACTGGAAATAAAATTTGATAGTCAAAGGGTTTTCCAATGAGAGAGAGAGAGAGAGAGAGAGAGAGAGAGTTTATTGCAATTTAGACTTAGTACTTGCCAAGTTACAAAGGGTTTTGTTGTTCTTGTAGTTATCTAGATACCAACAAGACTTTCAAGGTCTTAAAGCCAAGAGAAAACCCATTTTTTTTTAAACTATATTTCTGATTCCTTGCTCTTTCATTTTTTTCCCTTAAACAAGAAAATACAAATTATCATCCCGCCCTCGGACATTTTTCAATTGGGAAGTGATACTTTCGTTTCTTGAAGTCGTCTTCTTAGCCTGAATTTTTGTCGCAACGACTTCCTTTTCCATTGTACCAATCGCTGCAAAAAATTCATAACCTACAATAAAAAATAAAATGGAATTAAAGAGATTGAAGTAAACAATAATTACAAAAAAAAATAAAAAATTATCTATTAACATGAAAAAACAATATTACTGATCAACAAATACAAGTGGTGCATTAAGGTACTTGCCTCGGATGGCTCTTGTAAAGAATAAGATGCACTTGTCTCCTTGGGAATCTTGGAAACAAGAATGCCAAAGCCTTGTCCTCTCTCTCTTAAAACCTAATTCAAATGACAGCTTAAATGTTAGTAGTAGTTTAAATTTGGGACTACATAAACAATTAATATCACATTCGGAGTATTGGATATACCTTGAATGCATCTTCATCTGTTCGATCGTCTCCGATGTAAACAGGAAAAATGTCAGCAGAATTAGCAAACCCTGAAAGAAATCCAAAAGTTATTTTTTATTATTCGTTTGAATGGGCTTTCTTTTTTAACCTCCGTTTTGGATATTGGTTTTATGTTTAAGCTTACCTCAAGGCCCATAAAAAAAAATGTAAAAACAAAATGTTTTAAGTTATATAATTCTCTAGTAGCACTAGGAAGTGATTTAAAAAATTACTAGTTATTTCTTTTTTGATTAGGGGAGGACTCAATGAGGGGTTTACAAAAACAAATTCTATCACATACTCCAAAAAAGAAAAAGAAAAAAGGAGGAGTTAATTGAGGGAAATGTATAAAATCAATAAAATTCAAAACTCACCAAGAGACTCCAACAAAAATTCAAGGGCCTTCCCTTTGTCCCATTTAATCGTAGGACGGATCTCTAATACCTGTATTAATTAACACAATCACCATCATTATGTCAGACAACCCTCACTCAGACCCATATAAAAATTAATTAATTAGACCAATATAATAATTAATTAAATGCAGTGCCAGACCTTTCTTCCTTGAGTCAGTCGAAGCTTTGGGTACTCCTTTAATACTGCCCTCACCAGTAGCGCCAGCTCGCTCCATTTCTGCCATTTTTCTTTCTTAATTAGGTCAGATCTTTTTCAACTACTATTCATTTAAATATATAACAGCTTACGTTCTCCTCAAGTAATCTCTCGACCGATTATAAATATAATGACCAGACAAACTTTCAAGGGCTCTTACGATTTTTTTTACTTGTGATGGCTTGCTATTTATGCTTTTATGATTAACTTTGAATGCACGGGATAATAACTATACCTTTTCATCAACGCAGCGAAAATGGACAGAGAGGCAAAATTTGTTATGTTCCACCTTAGCACCGGGAGTAAATTTAGTTTTCTCCAACAATGATTTGTAAACCTGGAAAATTAGCAGCAAAATTTAAAAAAAATAATGAAGTTCAGATTTTGCACATGTGGCCTATACGGATTATACATATTAACAGAGTCTTTCTCAGTTCAATAACCTCGTCTATCATCGGAACAAATTCACTAGCTGGTTGGAAGAGAACAGCCTGATGATCAGTACCCTGGATGAAATTATAAATAAAAGAGTTAAGACAATAATAATATAGAAGTATTTTCAGAGAGGAATTCAAATCTATGGAGTAGTTTGATTCACCTTATAGGTCAATCTTTTGCATCCTTAATTTCTTTCAAAATTTGTAATAAATCGGTTTATTACAAATTTAATTAAACGGAAGGAGGCAAAAGAATATTGATCTTACAAGAAAGCCAATTCTAAAAGTAAACCACTTAGAAAGCCAAAGCTAGATACAGAGGAAGATTATTTCACTCACATTCTTGTAAATGGAACCTTTGGATGGCCCTTTAATGTCCATTCCATGGCTTCCAGCATAGTACAATTCTGCTAATCGAACAAAGCTGTACACCTACAACACCAACAAATAAAATCCCTGAACAGAATTTTTTTTTTGACAAAAAGTGAAGAGTGTTATTCATATGTAGGCAAAAAGCCTATACATCATAGAGTGAAGAACCCTATAGAGGCAAGATGGTTGTCCACAGGTCGGACGAACCACTAGAAAGAGCCTGAACAGAATTGAACCACTTGATAGAGAGCAAAAAAAAAAAGAAAAAGAAGGTACCTTATCTCTACACCTCCCACTCACAATAGCAGTAGGAAAATGTCTAGCAAGTTTTCTCACCGTTGCTCTCATCTGTGGGTATCAAACAGTCATCAGCAGAAAGAAATATTGACAGTAGAAGTAGGAGTGTGTTTTGAAGAAGAGAGGACTTTGTACACGAAAGATTAAAGGGAAACAAGAACTAACAGCGTCAGACATGAAAGCTCGATCTGGGTCGTCGACGATCGGGGAAAGGGTTCCGTCGTAGTCGAGAAACATCACTATTTGCTTCCCCTTTGATGCTTTTGTTATCTGCTCGAACATTTCCAGAGCTGATGGGTGCTGATTCTGTTCTCTCAAAATGTTGCACACTAATTAGATTGTCTCATTCTTCATTTCTTTTTTTAAATCATAATTAGATGCGTCATTCTGCAAATATAGAATTCAGAGAGAGAGAGAGAGAGAGAGAGAGAGAGAGAGAGAATTCCGTGGTCTGGGACCATTCTTTAGAGATACGAGTTTGCATGTTTTGTATGGCGAAAGTACTCTGTGCAATCATATATACAACATGGCCTACTGATGTGGTGTGATAGCTCCACTTATGCTCAGAGTCGTTTGTGCAAGAGTGCGGCCGAGGCCAAGTTGGCAGTGCTGAGTGGTTAGGCAATTAAGTCTAGGGCCCCACCTCGTGCACACACGGCCAAGTATGATAGAATTGTGACACCATACCACCACGCACGACGTGGTGTGTGCACAAAATACTTTCTCATTTGCATGAGCTCTAGATGCATGGTAGTATGTTTCATCCATTTCTAAGATTGTGAAGGTCTTGGACTCCTGTCCCACGGGATTATTTTTCCTCCGAGTCGTCCTCTCTTTCCATGTAACATAAAAGTGTAGTAAGCATATATGCATCGGAGGCAACATTGGATGCAACGGTAACATCATTCTGCAGTCTATAAGAAACATAAATAGTAAATATTTAATTCAGGTAAGATTATTTTGTCTCTCGTTATCTTGACATGGATCACTCATCATATTTCATTTAAGCCTATCACTTCGGATTGATGTTACGCTAATTATTTATTCTCTTAGGATATGCATGTATGGATACTATAGTTATGTTTATGAATTAGCCTAAGATATTGTGTATATTTTTCTGATTCCAATATACTCCAATGAGATGCGATTCTTGAAATAGATAATTTCGAGTAAAAACCAAGGCCGTGGAGCTTAAATGATTGATGTGTGTGTGTGTGTGTGTGTTTGAGAGAGAGAGAGAGAGAGAGAGAGAGAGAGAGAGACTTACAATCCAAGAGCTTTGGTCTTGAGAGAGAAGAGGTGAGGATTTGAGATGGGTTGGTGAGGAAGCCCTCATAGAGTCGATCCACGCGTTGAGTCTCACTCCACCTTCGATATCAAGGCTATGGAGTAGCTTCTTCCGAGAAATGGTGATGTAACGACGGGCCGCCAGTGGTGCTTGTTGCGCCGCCGTCGTGAACAACGACGACCCCGCCACCTCCACCGTTATCGCCATATTAATATCCGACTTGTTGTCGGAGACCGCCCCATTCTGATTCTTCATCTTGTCTATTTCTTCAATCAAACTCACTACAAAAACCACCCAAAATCACATTATCAGCACTTAATCCCGAGTCATCACTGATCACTCCCTTTTCTTGATTTATGAATCCTCTAAAATCATATTTAAAACTTACCCACTTTAGGAAAAAAAAAAAAAGAAAAAAAGAAAGAGATTAAGGTGTTGATTGAAAGCTGCTGGTTAGACCCAAAAGCGTTAAGTAAGAAGCTGAGAACAGAGAGGAAACAGAGAGCTCTGTTTCTTCAAAAACAGAATGAGAAGAGACTCAATTTGGGAGACTAACCACTTTGGATACTCAAAACGGGTGGAAGGCCTGAGAGAGAGAGAGAGAGAGTGTGTGAATACTGTGACTGTGAGGGAGGAATTCAGCCCCAAGTTGTGGTTTTAGAGAGAGAGAGAGTGTGTGAATACTGTGACTGAGGGAGGAATTCAGCCCAAGTTGTGGTTTTATAGTTGTAAGTTGCAACGGACGTACCGATGGCAAAGCAAAGTAGTGATGGGGCCTACATGGTAACCCACACGGCCACACCCATGGACCCAACAACGGGTTCTAACTTCCACAGGGTCCCACCACACGTTACTGACACGCCATTCCGCCGTCTTCGCCGTCCCCGTAGCAGTCACCCACAGGTGGCGGTTATTGCCCCTGGTATACAAAAATTACGGCGTGCGTGCATTCTGTCCTAAACGACCGACAACAATTACGAGCGTGGATCCTCTGCTTGTTACCACACCCGACCCTAAATGATAGTCTATTACGAATAGTTGCGAAGCCAGAATTTTGCCAAGAGGTTGATATTAGGTTTGCAAATGAATTGAGTTGTTCGAGAGCCGCTCGTTGTTCGGCTTGTTTAGGCAAAGGCAAGAGAAGATTCGGCTTGACTCATTGAGTAATTGAGCTGAGTTCGAGCTCGAATTCTATACTCCTTTAGTAAATAAGCCAAGTACCACACTCAAAAGCTCGGCTCGCAAAAGCTCGACTCATTTTACATGCTAGGTTCGTTTAAAGAGTCTTGTTAAGTAAATTAGTTAGATTCCACTCGTTTGTAAACGAGCTGAGCTTGAACTCTCTAAAGCTCGGCCCGGCTCGTTTGCACCTCTAGGTGACACTATGCAATTGGAGTTTACTAGTACATGTTACACAAAGATAAAAAGTTAACCGTAAAATTGGACTATTCTCAGGTTTTATTTTATTTTATTTTCTTAAAATGAATAAAGACTTGATCCAACTATTATGTGATCTTTAAATGAAAGTCAGTGATATATATATATATATATATATATATATATATATATATATATATATATATATATATATATATATATATTTATTTATTTATTTATTTATGATTCGCACCGTTTATTTCTTTTGTTGCTATTTTTCATCATGTGGGTGAAAAATCAAGTTATGTAGTTATTGATAAGTACCTAAATTGACTATCTCTAGTGTAAATGTTTTTTATTTTATTTTAAATAACATGTGATTTTTGAATAAAAAATAAAGCATTTATGTGCATAAGTAGTATAAATTTTTAAATTTCTTTACACCGAATTAGATATCTCAAGTAGTTGTTTAGTTTGGTGAAAGAAGGATTAATATCAAGCAGATATAATCAGTATTCCAATTCTTTCCGAAATGCTGTGGAGATAAGAGACAAGTCATTCATCCGTCATCATCTCTCTTCGCAACGCAATAAAGAAGTCTAACAGTTTCAATCGGCAAAGCTATCCGGAAGGGGAAAGATTGAATCTTGAAAGACTGAGCCCTCAGCTAGCAAGATCGGAAGGTTTTAGGGTGCGTTTAGTTGGATGGAATGGAATGTGAATAGGAATAGAATTAAGAATGGAATAGAATTGAAGGAATTGAAAATGGAATAATCATTCCCATTCTCATGTTTGGTTGCGCTTATGAATAGTTATTCTCATCTCTAATGGAATAATGTAGAAATAGCAATTTTTAGAGTAGCAATAGTAATTTTTGGGGTGGCAATAGCATTTTTTTGTAGTGGCAATAGTAATTTTTGGTGTGGCAATAGTGAATGTTGGAGTGGCACTAGTAATTTTGGTGTGACAAAGAAATGGAATAACAATTCCTTAATTTTTTGGATGGAATGACAATTCATTTACTAAGGTGAATAATAATTTCATTTGGAATCATAATTCTATTATTCAATGGTGAACCAAGCATTGAAATAAGTATAAGTCATCGGAATGACTATTCCGTTCCAACATTGATGATTCTATCTAACCAAACATTAGTGTCTTCTTAAGAAGGAATAGCCAACTTCTTGGGGGTGAGCTTCGATCACGAGGAGAGAAGAGCGGACCATTGAAAGTCTCAATTCTTATGGGGAATTCTTCGGCTTAGCAGCTTAGATATCATTTATTATCGGAAGGGGCCGGTGATTCCTATGGAAGAGGCAGGGGAGTGAAAGCCACTCAATTGCTTGTTAAATTGAGGAGCAGGAGATTAATCCGACATCGATATCACCTGAACAAAATGTAACTGTAATAAGATAAATTCACGGACGTAAATGTCTCATAAGTACAATTATAAGGTAGTGTTTCGGTTTACCCCCTAAAAAATATGTACTTATTTGTAATTTTCAAGCTTAAAAATAATAGACTTATTGAAATAAATAAAAAAATGCAATATGGATCTTGTTTAATGAGATCTATCAAACCCTACAAAAAAAATTAAAAAATTATTTTCGTAAACCCATTATTTTTAAACTTAAAAATAGGTATTTATTTTTTAAGTACTTATTTTGGAATGTGGAGTGGGAGCCAAGTACACTATTCATAAGTACGAGTTGAGTTTTGTTCACCTTCCACTTAAGAGGGTGAACATTACCCTCCTTTCTATTGGTTGAAATGATGTGGACCCTACCACAAAGTGATGTCATGCTTACCAAAAAGTGCATTGCATGGTAAGCATGACATCACTTTGTAGTGGGGTCCACACCATTTCAACCAATGAGAGAGAGGGTAATGTTCACCCTCTATTAAGGAGTGTGAACAAAATTGCACTCCATAAGTACACATCTATACTTGTAAAAGAATGGCTCGAATAGTCCAGTGAGACCATGATGGTTCCGGTTGTACGAGGATCACAAGAGAATCTTGATTAGGTCCATATTATGAGTATCAGATGGGAGAATCTTGATTAGGTCCATGAGTATCATATGCGAGAATCTTGATTAGGTTCATATTAATTATGAATATCACATGAGAGAATCTTGAGTCCAACAATAACTCTAAATTAAGTGAAAAATAAGGATTGATAACAAAATAAGTGTGAAATAAGGAACAAATAAAAACAAAAAATTAGATCAAATTTAAAACTAGTCCAGTACTATAAAGAAAGAAAATATAGTTGACAAATTCCACTCTTTCTTGCTTTCTTTTGTCTTCGTGGGACTTTTTTAAAGATTTAAAAAATAAAATGTTGAACTAAACCGGAAAACAAAAATGGTTGACCATAACTAAAATAAAATTACGCTGGATCAGTTACTAAACTACCCAGATTCATTCCAAATTCGTCAATTCCCAAATTAGTAGTAATTTCTAAATATAGTAGTCGATCATAAAAAATGCTAAATAGCTAGAGTCACCGATCATAGCGTACTTGCTAAGGAAGTTGGGGTCTAATCTCATTAATAAGTGAACCCCAAAGAAATTGACGGAGAGTTGGGGTTGGCTTGTTTAAAGATTTCAAGCTCGAGACTTTTCCAAGTGCTATTATTTTGTAGGGTTAGTTCGTAAATGAAAAGTGAGTGCCAAAATGAATATTGAAAAACTCACACAACCTTAGTAGAAAATAATAAAGTTTATCTGTCACCCTATTTAAGAGCATGTATACAGCTAACGCTCTTATATTGCATGTGAGAAAAACTTATTAACAGAGTCTCCGTAAATAAGATTTATGATGCTCAATCTCGTGCATCCAAAGTATTTTTAATGGTCCGAATTAAAAATAAATTATTACCGGTCAGAAATATTTGTTATCGGTAAAAGTTTAAAAATAGATCTCGACCATTGATTGCCGAAAAGAATGAGTGTGATTGTGTGACTCCGTGAATTAGTCAATCTCTTTGTAGGGATATTAGTTGGTCTCTGGTGGCTGTGGGTGACGTCAATAAGGAGCGGGTGTTGGTGGAAGCGGGGAGCTGCTGTGCCCCGTTTGTGGGCCCACCCCTGTCTCGCTCCGATGATCGGAAGCGTTCACTTTGTAGAGCTCGTCGAGTAGAATAACTATGCAAAAAATCAGCTTAATTGAATATTATTAAGTGCCTGTTCGGAGCCCATATAACTCTCGGCCCATGGGTTTACAGTGGATTTGATCCAGTGTTTCGGATCCATTCTTTTCAAGATAAAAAGGTTTCGATTAGGCACTTAATGATATCCAATTAAGCTGATTTTATGCATAGTTGTTCTACTCGACGAGCTCTACAAAGTGAACGCTTCCGATCATCGGAGCGAGACCGGGGTGGGCCCACAAACGGGGCACGCTGCTGCCAGCAGCCCCCCCCCCCCGCTTCCAGTGTTGTGGGGCTAGGTTCTCCTCGTTTAGCGTGTGGTGGTGGTGGTGGTGGTGGGGCTCAGGAGAATTAGTGAGTCTGATTGCTAGTGGCTAATTCGTGTTGGGGTTAGGGTTAGGGTTAGGTTGAGGTGTGTGGGCTGGGCTGGGCTGGGGTTGTGGTGGGGTGGTCGGGCCGTTCTCTGGGGCAGCTACAGGGGCTTGTTCTCCGGGCTCCTGGGACGGTGGTGGCAGCGGCTCATCTCACTCTAGGTGACCATGGTTGATGGTAGGTAAAATTGCTGTTTAGGCTAGCCCATATTATCTATGAGTTGGTCTTCGGTTAGGCCTATATTGTCTATGGATTATGCCTTTTAGGTTCTGGGTTTGATTTTCGGTATTTTGGGCTTCATTGTTGTATTTGTGTTTTGGGTTTCTTGTGGACTTCAATGTTATATTTTTTACTCATATAGACCCCTATGGTGATCTGGACTTGGCCCATTGGATGCTCTGTTGGTTTCTTGCCAACTTGAGCTTTGCCTTGTAATCCTCTTTTTTATTAATAAAATCTTTTGCTTCGTTGTTCAAAAAAGAGAGAGGATGTTAGTTGTATGCTAGTATTAATTACAAGGTTAGGTTCGGGTTACAATTAACCCCTTGGTTGGCGGATTTACGTAAGGACCAGTGTCACGTGACTCCCACGTTTTATAGCTTACACTAGTCTCCACCCTAAATTTGGTTGGATCAAACCATAAATTGTGTTTGACCCTTGATTTAGTACTCTAGAAATTTAAAAAAGAAGAAGAAGAAGTCCACTTTCCTGCTTGCAAATCTCAGAATCAACGCCAAACCAGCACTTCCTAGATCAAAATTTCGACTTCTCTTCTCTAAGGCAAACTAATCAAAATTCCCTTCAATTTTTTTGAATATATTTCATCATCCGGTCGAACTTTTTAGTTTTTCTCCATTTGTCTCGACCGAAGAAACACTAGAGACAAAATATATATATATATATAGATGCACAAAATTTTCTTGCATTAATTTTGGATGATAAATCCAGTGACATATCAATTAATATTTTGATTGATATATCAATTAATAGTTGTCCCTTGACATTAACTCCTTGGAGAAGCAGATTCCTGTTACGATGAAAAAGTCACAATAAGCTATATATTATGAAGCAAAAGAAAGCACACATCGACCCTATACCATTTATTCAAACTGGCGAGACCCTTGCATAAATTTAGAGCTCTCTTATAAGTAGGATCAAACTTGCATCTCAAATTGATCAGACGTTGATGATAACTTGATTGGAAAAATTTGTCCAAGAAAAATGGACATGGACTTTTATTTCTAAGCCATATCGTTCATTTAATCTACGACAACCTTACTTCGATCAATTATCTATTGATGTTCAATCAATATAATTTTTATAAATAGAATAATTATTTTGACAGGTGTTATAGCATGAACATTTTGAACCATTGATGCGAGTCTCATGAGGTGGGCACAATAAAGTCACGCCTCACAACAGATTGCAACTTTTTAAACACAACAGACCAGAGAATAGTGAAGTGATCTCTCTCTCTCTCTCTCTCTCTCTCTCTAATTAAAACTCCAACCCTAGCCACCTCTACCTTCAATCCTCCTTCCCCTCCCCGCTCCTTCTAGGGTTTCCACCCCTATTTGGAGAGGCGGGAGGGGGTGTCCCTCCCAAAAATGGATCTACTCTGCCAGCGCCGTCTAGTTCTTTCTCTCTCCTCCTCCCCGGCTCTCTCCTTCCTTTTCCTTCCTCATCCCTCCCTCTCCTATTCGGCTTTTTCTCCTCTGGGCTTCGAGTCTGCAGTTGGAGCTATCCTCTGGCTGGGTGCAGCTCACTTCTGTTTTTTGTGGTGTTCTCGGCTCGACACCCCCTGCCTACTTCAGATCCGGCATGGTAGGGGTGGCGGTGAGGCTATTTAGGTTTGAGGTTGGGCGAAGTGTGGCAACGAGTTGGGGACGAAGCGGCTGAAGGATTTTCTTCAGCCGGTTTTTCTTTTCTTTTTTGTGTGTCCTGTCCGGTTTTATGTCGGTTATGTCCGGATTTATTCCTGTTTCATCCGAATTTTGTCTGGTTATGGCTAATGTCCACAGGTTTATCATTATCTTTGGGGAAAATGACGACCAAGGACGTGTTTCATAATTAATACCTACCAAGGACATTTCAGCATTAACAAATGTTCTCAGCATGTCCTTGGTGGGTATTAATTATCAAAACACGTCATAGACTGTCATTTTCCCTTATCTTTGCTATGAAGATCCGCTTTCCTGGGGCGTTTGTTGTTGTTACCTATGATCCACGTTTGTCGGTCCATACTTTTAACGGTGTGGAAAGGGTGATGGCTTCCCGCAGAGGCATGGCTATGTACCTTGTAATGGCTCCAAATGGAAGTTTCCATTCTTGTCGTGGAGGTCGACGGAGTCATCTCATATTTGGACCGGTGGCTTTTTTGTATCTTAGCTTTAGGGTGGTTATCAGTAACAGCTGTATGGTTGGTTTGTATTTGATTTATTTGTAGATGTCGTATGACTTATATTAATGAACTGATGTGCTCTTGCCGATTGACAAAAAAAAAAAACACGATAGACACATATTTTGAGATTTGGGGGGTTACCCAAAAAATGAATTCAAAGCCACTCTTTAGGGGTTGTTTGGCTTAATAATTCAAATGATTTTTTTTTGTCCTTTTTTAAAAAAATCGCATTTATTAGTTTTTCGTCAATTTTTTGAGGATTAACAATAACTCTAAATTATGTGAAAAATAAGGATTGATAAAAAAAATAAGTGTGAAATAAGAAATAAATAAAAAGAAAAAAATCAAATCAAATTTAAAACTAGTCCAGTACAATCAAGAAAGAAAATATAGTTGACAAATCCACTTTTTCTTGCTTTCTTTTGTCTTTGTGGGACTTTTTTTAAGATTTAAAAAATAAAATGTTGAACTAAACGGAAAAACAAAAATGGTTGACCATAACTAAGACAAAATTACGTTGGATAAGTTTCTAAACTACCCAAATTCATACCAAATTTGTCAATTCCCAAATTAGCAATAATTTCTAAATATAGTAGCCGATCATAAAAAAAATGCTAAATAGAGTCACTAATCATGAGAAACTTTTAGGTATACCGGAGATATCAAGCCCCATTTTTTTTTGCTCGGCAGATATCAAGCCCCATGGTATTACTTCCGGTCCATTTCTCATTTTTCAGTCATTTTCCGATCACATTTGGATGATCGGCTCTGTTCATTTTGGAGAGTTCGGCAAGGACCATAACCATATCAAAAATTGGGTTCATCGGACTTTATTTAATACATGATCAACACACGTGAAAATTAAAGAAAACCAAAACTGCATCCAAAAACACATTGAATCAAAACCCAGTTTTAGTTTTTTTGCGATTTTCACGTGTGCCGATCATGTATCAAATAAAGTCTAATGAACACAATTTTTTGAAAGATTAAGGTCCTCGCCAAACTCTACAAAATGAACGAAGCCGATCATCCAAATGTAATAGGAAAATAGCCAAAAAATAAGAAATGAACCGGAAGGGATATCGTGAGGTTTGGTATCCCCGGTATACCTAAAAGTTTCTCCACTACTCATAGCGTACTTGCTGAGGAAGTTGGGGTCTTAATCTCATTAATAAAGTGAACCCTAAAGAAATTGACGAGACTTGGAGTTGGCTCGTTTAAAGATTTTAAGTTCGAAACTTTTTCAAGTACAATTATCTTGTAGGGTCAGTCCGTAAATGAAAAGTGAGTGCCAAAATAAACATTGAAAAACTCACACAACCTTAGTAGAAAATAATAAGGTTTATCTGTCATCCTATTTAAGAGCATGTATACAGCTACGCTCTTATATTTGTACGTGAGAAAAACTTATTTACAGAGCCTGCGTAAATAAGATTTACGGCGCTCAATCTCGTGCATCTAAAAGTATTTTGGACAGTCCGAATTAAAAATAAATTATTGCCGGTTAGAAATATTTATTACCGGTCAAAGTTTAAAAACATATCTCAACTATTGATTGCCGAAACGGACGGGTGTGATTGCGCAACTCTGTGAATAACCTATTCACAGAACCTCCGTGAATAAGTCAATCTCTTTGTTGGGATATTAGTTGTACTAGAGTATTAATTAGGAGGTTAGGTTAGGGTTATAATTAACCCCTTGGTCGGCGGATTTAGGTAAGGACCAGTGTCACGTGACTCCCAAATTTTGTAGCTTACACTAGTCCCCACCCTAAATTTGGTTGGATCAAACCTTAAATTGTGTTTGATCCTTAATTTAGTACTATAGAATTTTTTAAAAAAAGAAAAAGAAAAAGAAGAAGTCCACTTTCCTTCTTTTAAATCTCAGAATCAACGCCAAACCAGCACTTCCTATATCAAATTTTCGACTTCTCTTCTCTCTAAGGCAAACTAATCAAAGTTCCCTTCAATTTT
This sequence comes from Rhododendron vialii, assembly GCF_030253575.1. Lineage (NCBI taxonomy): Eukaryota > Viridiplantae > Streptophyta > Magnoliopsida > Ericales > Ericaceae > Rhododendron > Rhododendron vialii. The sequence continues at coordinate 1,147,945 of NC_080564.1, read as the reverse complement.
TAGAATAAATTTCATCATCCGGTCTAACTTTTTTAGTTTTTCTCCGTTTGTCTAGACCGGAGAAACACTGGAGACAAAAAAAAAAAAAAAAAAAAAGATAGATGCACAAATTTTTCTTGCTTTTTGGATGATAAATCCGGTGACATATCGATTAATATTGTGATCAATTAATAGTTGTCCCTTGATATTAACTTTTTGGAGAAGTAGATTCCTGTTACGATGAAATTAAAAGCCACATGCAATAAGCTAGTGTATATTATGAAGCTAAAGAAAGCACACATCGACCCTATACTATTGATTCAAACTGGCGAGACCCTTTCATAAGGAAGGAGTTCCATAAATTTAGAGCTCTCTTATAAGTAGGATCAAACTTGCAACTCAAATTGAGATGATAACTTGATTGGAAGAAAAATGGACATGGACTTTTATTCCGAACCCATATCATTCATTTAACCTACAACAACGTCAATTCGATCAATAGGTCAAATGGCTTATTTCAGAGCCACTCTTTAGGAGTTGTTTGGCTTAATAAGTCAAATGACTTCTTCTTTTTTTTGTCATTATTCAAAAAAAAAGAAGCATTTATTAGTTTTTTGTCAATTTTTTTAGAATTATTGTTTCGTCATGAAGAGAAGAATCTAAAAAGTAAAAAATTACGATCGAAACCCAAATTTTTTTTGAATGAAGACAAAAATAAGCCAATTTGCTATTTTTTTCATCTTTATTCAAAAAATATTGGTTTTCAATCGTAATTTTTTACTTTTTAGATTCCTCTTGTCATGACGAAGCAATAATCCACAAAAAAAAACTCACGAAAAACCAACAAATGCAAAAAAAAAAAAAAAAATTGAACTAGGACAAAAAAGAGAGAGAGCCATTTTGGCTTATTAGGCCAAACAACCCCTTAGAAAACCACATTTCCCTACAAACCGTCCCAAAAATAGTAATTTGGTCCGCTATTTTTAGCATAGTACTATAAAGTTTGATTATTGCAGTAGTAAAAGCTAGTATTCATTAGCAGCTTCCGACCTAAAACAAGGAACAATGGAAAACTAGCCAGTACATCATTTGGGCACGTAGCCCCTCCCTCCCTCCCTCCCTCTCTAACTAAACTAATTGAATGATCTTTTGTAATTTTCCTCTTAGCTAGGGCTAGGGGTGTAGTGCAGGTGCGTGTATGTATAGTGCGGGGCTATATATATGTTACAATTAGTTGGCAGGTCAGGAAACTAACTAGCTCTTAATTATGCTCCACTTTGAGATTGGCTCCCAGAGAAGGGTTTTTATTTATTTAATTATTGGTCTTTTTTATAAGAGGATGTTCGGGTCAGGTAGTGGGTATCTCGACTGATTCCGAGGTTTTGAAATTAACGACCGTACAAACTTTTGAGAATTCTTTTGGCCTTAATTTAAACTTAAAATGAGAATTTTGTCCTTATTTAAATTTTTTTCGCATTTGTTATTTTTACGTCAAATTTTTGTAGGTTATTGATTTGTCTCAACGAGACGAATGAAAAAAGTAAAAAAAAAAATTCTTTTTTATCCAAAAATTCTTATTAATCAATTTTTGCATTTGTTATTTTTATGTCAAATTTTTGTAGGTTATTGATTTGTCTCAACGAGACGAATAAAAAAAGTAAAAAAAATTTCATTTTTATCCAAGTATTTTGAGAAATAACCACTTTTTAGTTGGGCAGAAGATTAACTAACAATTAAATTATGGGAGCTACCAAATTAGTTACACAGTTGAACCGGTGTAGCCTACACCGAGTAGGAAGTCAAGTGTTTGAGTTTCTACACAGGAAAGATTTTCCCTTCACCCAGACCACTATATCCCACTTACGTATCATCAAATTTTTTACACCGTAACTCGTGATTTATCTCTCTTTCCCCTCCTTTTCTCTCTAAAACTAGACTCGTCCCCTCTTCTCGCATGTCCCGCCCTCTCAAATCCTACACAATTAGGTGGAGTTCATCCTCATGAGATATCGTTCCACAGCTTCCATGTTATTCTACCTGTCTCAATTGGTTTAATTGTCTAGTTTTTTTATAATCTATCTACTAATTCTTAAAAAAGACACCGTCGTACGTTATACTCTTGGAAAACACAAACTTTTCAATAATTGCCCTTCAACTCTTAATTTACACATTGTGACTTCAATTGATCAAAAAGAGAAGGGACAAAAAGGACATTGTCCATGCATAATGCCATATACTGTATATATATATGCTTCGCTTCACTGTATCTGGCCTTGATTCTAGTTACGAGAGAAACTGTGCGATAGGCCGACATCACATAGTACTGACTCGAGAGGTAAATTTTATAGGACTCGATCACTCCAGTTAAAATAGCACTTAATTAAGTACGGATACGGAACAGAAGCGCAGACGCGTTTTGCTTTTCATAAATCGGACCACTGGCAAAACGTGCACCATATTTTGAGTCTTTTTTTGTTGTTTTATATGAAATTCTTTCACTGCTGGTTTATACTTTTACACGTTTTGGATTCCTCTCATCGAGACGGAAAATGCGGTGTAAAAAATTGACCCGAATCTTGTAAAGATCATTAAGAAAAAGCAACCAAAAGAAACCTTGCCAAAAAACTATTGAAAAGTTTGGCCAAACTCGCTCTAAAAGTGTGAAACGACAGAAGGTACGACAATCGAACATATATAATTGAAGAGTAGAATATTAGTACAAAACCTTTTGAAAATTTCAATCCCTTGTTATTCGCTCTATAACCACAAAACAAAAAAGTATGAGATTCTTGAAATATACAAGACATTAGAAATTAGTTTTCACATGTCATTTTGTTAACTTCAATTTCTGTATGCATCTCTCTCTTAAACGTACATGCATAAACAGAGATATGCATGCATGTATTAAAACGACTTCTTATGGTCAAGACGGGTGGAGATGCTTTCATACCTTCTTTTTTTTTTTTTTTTTTTTTAAACCGAGGAACAGCCCTACAGCAAGGCCATTAAATGGACCCGATTGCGCAACCCAAACCTCAGGGAGAGCTAGCTACAACACACTAGTTGCGGCCCCCCACTTCAATACCAGGGTACTCATCCGATGGGAAAGCAAGCTGTCAAACCCCAGATCAAAAGGATTACTCCTTAAGTCTGCCACTCGCCCTTACCCATGAAGCAACCCCTGAGCTTGTGATGCTTTCAAACTATTGGTGTTTGGTTGTAGAGAAAAAGTGGTAGAAAGTGTAACCAAAACTCTTATTAATCTGAGAATGATCCTGTATTTCCGCCTAAATCAACGCTCGTGAGTCAAGATCTTGTTTTATTAGCTAATTAATGTCACGTTTTTAAAATTTTCCAGAAACTATTCCCTTCCATTGAATCCTCCTCTCTGACCAACAATCACTATCGTCCGTAGGTATTATAAACAATAAAAAGATTGTCGATCCAACGTCATTTGTGATCTCACATGGTAGTATACTTTGGCTACGGTTCAAACTCTTTTTTGTCAAATAAAAATATTGTCCAAAGGTGTCCGGGACCGCATACGGACACCTTGACTAGTCATCAAGGGACCAATTTCGACATTTACTGACGACAGACCCAATTATAACCAAGACATATCCTAATATAGATTGACTCCGCAAAAGTTGATAGTATCTTGACCGGTCATCAAGGGACCAATCTCAACGTTTATTGGCAGCAGACCCAATTATAACCAAAACATACCCCAACATAGACTGACTCTACAAAAATTGATAGTATCTTCAAGGTTTCGAACCATTGGATTGAGCAAATTCCTAATTAAGTCAACAAGTCCTAAGGAGGTTTGTCATAAATGTATAGTTTTGAAGTGGTCTAAAGCACCACGTGGTGGTGCTCCCGAACTACAATAATTACTCGATTGTCCAGACTCTACGCACGAAATTGATTTTTGCACTCCTCTAATTATCATCTTTACTTATTTTTGTTTTTTTACTCATACTGATTGATATTTAGAAAAAAAAAAATTATCTTTTTATGTGTCAAAAGTGAATCAGTAATTTAATTTTATAAATTTGCATGAATAAAAGTAAAAAGAAAGTGCAGATATATTAAAAAAAAGTGTGGAAATCTATGTTTTTCAACTTATTGATCACTTCTAATTCCAAAACAAACAAAAAAAACTTATCGATCGATCTCCAAATAACCGACAAGTGTGAACATTGGAACGGCGTATGAAGATGTTCGACAGGATCTATACTCCTAGCTAGCTAGTACAGTATATTTTTGTTTTTACGTCACGAGTGATCGATGCATAGCAATGTTTAATTAGATATAGTAATATATATCGAAGAAAAAATAATGCATCGTACATGTAAATTATACTAACTTACTTTCAAGACTTTTTTGAACACATGAATTAGTCAAGTTCTGTTTGGCCATCCCATGCGTAAGTGAATATTTTAGTTGGAGATTAGTTGAATGAAAAGCCTAATCTTGCGCAATTTTGTACAAATTGATGTAGTACTTAATTAGCAAAACGATGTGGACCACACCCCAAAAAATAAAAAATAAAAAAGATGCATGCTTTTCTTTGGAGTGAGAAATAGAAAAAAACAAAAATTCAGTTGTTGAAATAGTCATCGATCCTTCCAACGTGAGCGCAGAATTAAAATTCTAGTCCCGCCACTGATTACTATCGATCGTTAGCTATGTTTTAGTTTCTTGACATTTTATTGATTATGATGTAGTACTAAACATTAATTGATCGATCTCCAATTAATCCTCCTATCGTGTGTGTGTATTTAGTACTACTACTAAATTCCCCAACAGTACTGAAGGGATTGGAGATTGAGGTGTTGGCCGTCAACCCAACCGAAAACATCCAGCGGAATCATCCTATACTTATATACTAGGTGTTCCCCTGCACACACAAACACGTGTGTGGCTTAGTATTAATAAGATTCCTGTGTGTAATAATTACCTTTGTACTCCACGATGGACAACGCACGCACGCCTTAGCGTTTGATGCTCGACACCTACACGTTTGGAAGGAGAGATTACAAGGGCATCGCCACGGGATGTTTCGACTTCTTTTTAACCAAACATTATTAGTTGTAATAAAACAATAGGAGACGTCGCAATGGAGCAGCGAATATAGGCTGTGTGAATCCTTTGAGTGGGGCCGGCCGGCCAGGGACACCCCCACAGAGTATCCACTTTTTGGTCGGTTTGTTTCTATCAGATCCATGTGAAAGGAAGAAGAAAAGCGATCCACTTCGATCTATACGTATTTTAAATACTACAGTACATGCATGCATCCATGCAAAAACAAAACGTACGTATTGTTTCGGTATCTCCAAATTAAGCAATTTGTCCATCTCTCCATATCACATGGTTTAGCATGCACTATTGTCAACACTCTAATACGGAGTTTCGAGTACGCTAAGCTCAATATATAATATTACAAAGTAGGTTTTTTATATATATTAATTTGATAAATAGCTCAAGTACATCTGTACATATCCACGCCAGCTTAGTCACATTTTGATTAATGTTGGGGTTCAATCTCATCGCTCACTTGTGAAAAGCCTAGTTAAAACCAGACCAAAGCTCCTTAGTTTTGATTAGGTTCTATATATTGGTCGATACAAAGTGTGTTTTAAAGATAATTATTCATGCATCGGCCAACTTTGTTATGCATCGTACTTTACGTTTATTCATCAGTGAGTAGATGTTAATATAGTCAACTAGAGGCTACTATTGCACAGAATTTCGCAAAAATCGCCAGACAGTGCAATGAAATTGAGTAGGAATTGATATGATCAGTAAGAGTATTGTGTCATTTAAGTGTCACGCAACAGAAATGGAGAACTGAATGCTTTGTTTGGTTTGTGATTTGAGTAGCGTTTTTGGATAATTAGTGGAAAGAGAAGAGAAATGAAAGTAATTATTAGAGAGAGAGATAAAAAGTGGAAAGAGATAGAGTGAGAAATGAGAGTAATGATAGAAAAATAAGAGAGAGAAATGAGAGTAATGATTGAGTTGAAAAATCTTTTTTTAGTAGAGTAGTGAAGTGAACAAGACACAAGAGTTTCAAACTTTGGTCCCACTGGAAGATCTTCCTGATCGTTAATTTCAGAATCTTAGAATTAGTCGAGATATGTACAAATTGGACCGGACATCTAGTTATTTAAAAAAAAAAAATCAGAACTAAAGAGAGCAAGGTGGTTAAAAAATGAATTTGAACACTTTTTGTGGTGTCCGCGCACAGGTAAAAGTTGAAAAGTGGGTTCACAGCTAGTGGGCCACTTGGCAACTGGGCTTCTTTAAACCCAAATCAATGCAGAGGCTCTTTAGTCTGCCTTTTTTCCTTTGAGATAAAGAAAACATAACAGAACTTGGACAAGTTGACGTTGGATTGACAATGAAATCTGGGCTAAGGTAGAACACACGTATATAGATTGTGAGGAGTAAGATTTGAGCAAGTGCCAATAGAATCTAATCTGATAAAATCAATCAAACAAAAGAGACAAAATAACCAACATAACTGCCAAGCCCATGGCCAACTTCTACTGACCATACAACTTTCGGTTCGGTTGGAGAATGAAGTCTCACCGCCGTAGGCCAGCCACCATTGATTGGCGATGGGGTATTTACTTTGATCACTTTAGGAGCTAGTCAGAGTCATCCTCCACCACTAGGGTGATCAAGTTGGCATTGCCAACTCCCCACCACTCTTTAATTTCATGTTGATTAAGGGGCAAAATGGGAAAAAATTATAGTACATCTGCGTCATAGTGGAGTAATAAAACAAATTGAAGGAGCTTATGCTAGAAGGCGTTGAGCCACCTCCAAAAGTTGAGTAACAAAACGGACGAGGTATGTGTAAGTTAAATCGGAAATCTTGAGTTATATATATTGAAAGTAAAAAGGAGAATCCAAGAAAATGTATTGCAAACTTGTGATTGAATCCTAATAATCCAAAGTCATCATACGGTATTAAAAAGTGAAACAAGCAAATCTTTCTACTCAAAATATTCATCTCGTCAAGTGCAGAGTTGATCGAGATTTACTGGCAGTGATGTCATGCATGCGTATAGAATTATGTATGCTTTGTTACGACAAAGTGCGAAAATTAATTTTCGGAAATCTCTTATAGGGTCAAGCGATCCCACATGCTTGTACTCGCATACCTCCACGCCCATATTTACCGTATTAGTTAGCACAATCCCACAATCCATCCACTCTTCAATATTTTCAAATGCATCATGATTACATACGATCATTACCAACTTAATTAACAAGATGTCATCATCAACTTCATCTAGCCCTTATCCCAAACAGTTTTTTGGCGGCAAATCTTTCCAATTTTGGCATATTGTTAACTATATCTTTTTTTGAAAAGAGTTAACTACTATATATCTTATTAAACTAAAAAGTATTTAAAGAGATTAAATTAAGCTCCTTTTCCCCCATCTTGATGGATCTCAGAGCTTCCATCTGTCTTTCCTCTTTATATCTTCATCTTCCATTTGGTTTTTCTCTTTATATCTTCACATCTTTGTTTGAGGATCAGTATCGCGTTTGGAAAAGTTGTGATAACCCTTTCTGATCCTCACTATTTTGTCATTTCTCTTCCGAAAATTAACAGACAAGACCCACGCCTTAATGGGGATTATAAAGTTGGAATCATGATTAGATTTAAAATTTAGGTACCTCATTTTTCTTTGCCACGGGCATGTAATCCAAGTGTTTTAATATTTAATTCTTCTTCTTTACACAAAGGTTTTCTTTAATTATTGTAAGATCTACAGAAAATAATATCTCTGAATTAAAAATGCTGCGGGTAAGACCCAAAAATATGTATATTGTGTGTAAGAATGAGTATAGCAATGGAGATTTTGCATATGTAGTTCTGATATCGAATGTATGAACTATGAACCATGGTTCAGGCGCTGCCGCACTGGTTCCAAAATAGAGAAACCTAAACAAATTTTGTGATAATACATTCCAATATTCCATTGTGGTCGTACGCTACGCCTGTTTGCCAAACGATATCACCTATCGTCTCCCAAATGAGAGGTCGGGGGCTTAGTCATATGATTCTTGAGAATGCTCTCTGCTCCCACTTTCACGAACTTTGGGGCTTAGGAACTTTGGGACGCCAAGCCGACAGGCTATTCAGCCCAGTTGGAATTGATCATTGTGAGCTCTTACCAAAACAAATATAGGGTTGTCAACAGGCCTCAGCTGGCCCATAATTTGCTCATGCTGCCCAATATGGTGTGGGATGATTTTTTTTTTTTTTTCCGAGCTTTTATTTTTGGTTGAACGATGCTGGGGGATAATTAGTTGAATTTAACCTATATAACTACTCTGGCCGAAAACCAAAAAGATTAACCAATTGCCTGCATCTTTTGTTTCCGGGGAAAAAAAAATCTTATACCATGAATAACAAGGCGACAAAAACAAAACGAAAACCTATAATCCCCTTGTAGTAATAGAAATGAAATTAAAAAGGGTTAATGTTTTTGTTTTATCTGGGCTTTGTAAGGCCTTTTAGATGCTGGACTTTGACCATTGGAATTTTTTCCTTGGTTAGGATCTCGTCAATCAAGAATATCTTTGTGGATTGGGTTCCACCTAGCTCTGGCCTGTTTAAACTCAATACGGGTTTAAACTCAATACGGATGGAGCTTACAACTGGGCAACGGGGGCTGCTTCCACAGGAGGGATCATCCGAGATCACCATGGCCAATGGATTGGCGGTTTTCACAGGAGTATGACTGCTAATTCCAGCGGCACGGCATGGCTGAAATCTGGGCTTCGAGGGATGGGTTATTTTTAGCAAAAGAGGAGAACATTCTCAATCTTGAAGTTGAAGTAGATGCTCTGACTGTTATCCAGCTTCTCAAGGATAATAACATTGATAATCATCCGCTTGGTAACATATTGAATGATTGCAGGTCCATGATGCGTGAGCTCGAGGTGGTTGATGTCCACCATATTTATCGGGAAGCAAATAGTTGTGCGGATGTGTTGGCAAATAATGCGCCGGTGTCAGTGGGAGATTTACACATCTATCCTTTTCCTGCTAGTTGTATTGCTACCTTGTTGCATGCGAATTTGATTGGAGTTGCATACCGTAGAATTGTAAACACTTAATTAAGTTTTTTAATGAATCACATGTTACCAAAAAAGAAAGAAAGAGAGGGACCAGTTTACTTGCACAGAGAGAGAGAGAGAGATGCAGATAAAAAATAAAAAAGGAAAAGGGAAACAAATGGAATACTCAAACAAGCAGCTGCCACTTTTTCCTTCACTTGACATAACTTAAAACATAAAAGACAAATCTGCAAGACTGCAAATTCTAACAATTTCATCTCAAAAAAATATGCAGCAACTTCTGATTTACAAATACCCATTTCCAACCAAAGGCCAAAAGGTAAGAAAAGAACCGAATTTCCTCAACTACACAAATCCCTCAAGGTCTAGGCTGCATGTACTTCGAATACTCAGTCCGAGCCGAAACACTTTTCTGCCGAATATGTTCAAACATTTTCAAAGAAGCCTCTGAAAACTTGGTCAATTGATCAAGAACCTTCCCTAAACTGGAATGTATGCTGCTTATGTTTGAAGAACTATTGTCATCACTCTTCTCATTCTCATTGTCCTTACATAGAGATTCTTCATTGTTGCTCGTATCAAGCACTGTTCTTTCCGTCTTCTGCATTTCCTTCCCTTGTTGCTCAACTGAGTCCCTAAGGTCACTTAGTAAGGCTTTGATGGAATCACTAAGTTCTTCAGATGGCAGCAATTTAATCCCGGCTGACCAATCTTGACAGAGAAAGAATAAAGGTGGGCCCGTAACTTGACGAGGTGAAAATGCCCTTCTGCCCTTGGACCGCTCCCTGGGTTGTAAAATGCAGTTTTGCATCCATCCGTTGAGAGCTGCCACGTACGATGTGTGGCTATTGATCCAATTCGCAAAGCTGAGGCCAAAGCATTCGATCTCGTCCTGGAGCTGACTCATGATCTCCCTCTGGGTATCTCCCTGGGGAATGCCAGTTGAGCTCTTCGCATGGTATGCTAATGAGATTGTTATGTATTGTGAGTGATGGCATTCAAGCATGGCCTTCCACATCCTAATCATTCTGCAGAGGATCCAAAGGTCACAGAGATTAGCAAATGTACAGCTCAATGTGTGCAGCACGGATGGCGAATAGTACTGCCAAGAGAGAATTGTGCTAACACATGTATACGTACTTCCAGAAGACATTACACAGTAATGGTCATTTACAGCATCTGCAGGTTGTCATTCTGCCAAATCTATATATCCTACCAACAATGCCAAAAGGTCCAAAAATGAAATTTCCAATCCACTAGTGCAGTACTATTTTGCAAAATTACCTTAATCAATTGGCTAATGTGGCAAGTTTAACAAAGGCAAACTTGAAGCCAAATTTGGGAAAATTTTGGCAAGGGATTTGAATAGAGCTTCTTATTTGCTCATTTCTACAAAATCCCGGCAATGGCAAGGGATTTTTCAAACCAGTAGAAATGCCCTCAGCCCTCAGGGGGTCATATTGTGGGATTAGGGATGAAATCGGTTCGGTTCGGTCGGTTTTTTCCCAATTTTACCACCGAACCAAATCATTCGGTTTTCCTTTTTTCCAAACCGACACCGACCAATTCGGTTCAAAAACCGATCGGGTCGGTTTAGTTTCGGTCGGTTCGGTTCGGTCGGTTTTAGTCGGTTTCCAAGCAATGGGCCAGACACTGTTTTTTTCAGCCCAATAAGCAAGAAAAATAAGTTACATAAAAAAGCCCAAACACGTGATCACACATTCAACCATTATTTTCGGTTTGGTTTTGTTCGGTTAGTATTTCTATAAAACCAAACTGACTTAAATTTTTTTCAAAAAATCAAAACCGAACTGAACCAACTTAAAACAAAAACCGACGGAAATAAGCAAAATTCGTCCAGTTCGTTTGGATTTTCGGTTAAAATTTTCATCCCTATGTGGGATGCAAAAGATTTAGTGTCACATAAAAAGTTTTAGAGGGAGCACAATGAAGGATTTTTGTAGAAGTATACACTGGCTAAAGAATGTGAATGTGAAAGGGTTTCAATAAGCTGAAACGTTTTGACGACAAAGGCAACAAGAGCAAACTGTCGTGATCCAATCGCTTACGAGAAATAAACGTATTTCATAATTGATCTTACCCCTGAATTAGTTCTACAAGTTGTGGGTGCAGCTCATCATCCCTCATTTTCTCGATCCGCTTTGAAATTGAGTCAACAGCATGAAGAGCCACCCTAATTCTTGAGTGCAGATCTTTTACCACCGCTCGGGTTTTATCAATTACTTGGGCACTTTGATCTTTTGCAAATTGGTGCCTGAGTTGGTCACATTTCCGATCATAATCCTTCCTGATAGACTCACTGGCCTACAGAAGGTAGAGATAAATAGGGACAAAGTACAAGAAGAAGAAATACTATGTCAGAGATGGATTTCATAATACTCCAAACTGCAACAGGAATGCTAGGTAGCTGAATAACTACAAAGTCATAGAGTCGGATACATTTGGCAAATAGAACATAACATATTCTCATCACTTGGTGTGTAAAGTACTTTACTGTCGAAAATGTTTTAGGAAACACACTTCAGAAGGAAAAATCATCATCAACTAAATGACAGAATAACTACTTAACACGCGAAAAAGATAAGCAGTTTAGTCTTTCACTTTATGTTAATAGGTACTCCAAGTATTAAAGTTTCTACAATGTGATCCAAGGGAAGACATTAAGAAAAACCAATAATGGTGCACATGGACTGGAAAATAGCTAAGCACCTTCAGCAAGAAGCAGAAGCACACACACATCAATGGAAACTCAAATTGAAATAGAACGAACAAGAATTCAGATGAGGTTACAGTTCTGAACTCGCTACTAGACACACAAGAGGAGCCACAAAAATAATCCAAGTTCAAACCCAATAGCTCCCAAAAGGAAAGCTCTAAATCTAATACCATAACCATTTTTCCAAAAGCTAAAGATGTTAGGTAACGTAGGCCCAACAATGCATATAAAGCTATCCGGCAGTTCTGACATAATGACAAACTATTAGCGAAGTTGACACAAAACAGCCACAGGCGGCTTCTTCTGAAACCAGACAGCTTTGAGGTGGAACTTCCTAAGCCAAAGTGAAGGATATGCAATATTAGAAAGGGGGCCAGCCTAACCAGCCACGGAGGGCACTTTGCTATAATGTATATGGTACCCTAGTGCTTGGACTCTGTTTCTTTCACTCTCCCAAACCCTATGTTATAGCAGCCAAGCGAAAGAGACACCCACCAGTTTTAGCAACCAAGAAAATCCTGAAGTCGTCCCGCTGTCCATTCCATGGACAACAGGACAAGGCAATAACACTCAGCCTTAAGGGACTGACATGCCACACCTAAGGAATGGTAGATAAAGGAGAGAAATCTGTCCACATTCACAAGCAAGGGGCTGACATGTCTCCACATGGAAATTTTTCTGGGGTGGAAAAAAGATAGACATGGCAAAGAAGTGTAAAACGGCAAGATCAGTACTAAAGTACAAGGACTTGGCTTTGTAATCTCCTAGCACCCAATTTGTGGTATCTTGATGAGATATAGCTATTAAGTGTTCATACGCTTTAAATACTTCAAACTCTTCTTCTAAATCACTTTCCAGAAGTCATAAACTTTTGCGACTGAGACTGTGCTTGTGGTACCTTCTATCTCCATTTATGGTGAGAGCTTAATCCTCTAGGAGCCTTTAGTCCACATTCAAGGTAAAACCCTCATCCTAGTGCTATAAGTAGCTGAATATAATGAGCATTTTAAAGTTAATCCTTTTTCTTATCCTTGTTCAAGTCTTCTAATATATTACGTTGAGAGTCAGGAAGTGCCTCACAAAACCTGAATAACCAAGCAGATCAAAGATGATACATTATTTTTATGATGATAAAGAGTTACCTTCACTTCATCGTAGAGTTTCCTCTCCCATGCATACACTCTGTCCAGAGTGGAGGAGTGGCTTCCTGCAATCATGCAAAACTCTTCGGCAAAATCACTTCCGCTATCATCATTGTCATCTTTTGATGCCGAGGCAAGAGGATTCCTCGAAGAAGATGATATTGAGGATGTCGTGCGCTTCCAAGTAATAACCTTTGTCCTAAGTTCAGAAGGTTCTGTACAGATATTAAAGAAGTGAAGGGATCAAAAGGCAGGGTGTTTCAATAGGTAATTAGATCAAGTTGTGTCCAACAAATGATAGAACACATACTCCTCCATGTTATGCAACAAATACATTGCCTTTGCCTAAGTAAAGACATACACAAAGATGGTTGTAATGGATTCTGGCGATTGCTCAAACTGATAAAAACATGATTGACTTCAAAACCAGATAGATCCCATTTATATACAAATGCTTTCAACCTTATCAATTCTAGCCTCAGCTTCTTGGGTAAATCAACGCCTCTATAGAGTAACCTTATATTCAAGGTTGTAAAATATCTTTGTAATAGGTCACAAATTGAATGAATACCAGATCATGAGGGTAATTTAAGGTCCAACATGATTCAAGCAACAGCAGAATGAATGTCCATGCTTTACGCATTAAGAAAAAGAGCCTGCGAGAATGTTAACTGGAAATGGTGGCAATTCTTGTTCGCACACAACCTAGAACTTACCATGTGAAACAAGTACAGCATTGCCTCGGCAACACGTCAGTCGCAGAGCTGCCAAAAAGTCTGAGACTGCTGACCCCCCTACAAGAAAAATTGCAATTAAGCTACCAAAATAGAAACATCTCACCAACTTATAATGCGGAAAAGTGTTCATATCATAGCATCATAGCTACAGGAAGTTACCTTTGGCGTCAGAGTATCCAACCCGGATTTTGCTAGCTTCAAGCATCCGGGAGACCTCCTTTCCAGATTCTGATGCTCTAAAGAATCGATGCTCAATGTCCTTTATGCTAGAAAGAAAATCTTTAGCTCTGTGGGTGATGAACTCTGAAGGATCCTCTCTTTCCGCACCAATATCTTTCTTCACCAAAGACTTATCCATTTTTGAACTAGACGGTTCTAATGCAGTTTTCACCACAAGAGCTCCAGGCAACCCATTCACATTTCGTTCACCCTCTTGTTTTATCACTTCACTGTCAGTGCCTTCAATTCCTTCGGATGTAAGTGAACGGTTACTTCTGTTAACCGGAGTTCCTCGGTTACTCCCGTTAGCCGGAGTGCCTCCCTTTTGTTCTAATTCAGGGGTCATGGATCCTTCAGAGTGTCCATTATCTAAACCACCTTCTCTTCCACTAAACTGTCTATATATTCCCACATCATCAAAATCCAAATTGACTTCATTCTGTCCTACAAACCTAAAGCTCTCAAAATCATCAATAGGGTCGAAGTAATCCCAAGAGCCTGGCTCACCAAAAGGAGGTGGTGGGGGAGGCGGCATCGTAAACCCCACGGATTCTCCATTCTGGACATACCCATTACTTGGATCAAACCTAACAGTCACAGCACTAGTACTAGCTCCTGATCTCATATAACTCACCCTCGAAACCGGAGTCGAAAGGGGGCTCCCAGTGGGCAATGGGGAATCCGATAATTCGCGAATACACGACGGAGAAGGTGATGGGTAGGAAGAATGGGATGGGGTTTTGTCATTTTCAGTGGCCGAAGTGGACAGAGAAGATTCCACGAGCACTTCGGCCTCGGCGAATCGCCGGAGAGCAATGCCTATGTTTTTGAGTGATTGACTGTAAGAAACATGAGCAGCTGCAAATGCGTACCTTGAATCAATCGCTTGTTTGATGAACTTCTTCCTTGCTTTACAAAGTCGCAAAGCTTCCGTCTTCTCAGTTTTTGAACTCCCACCAAACATTCGCATTTTTGGCTTTAATATTCCACCACCCAGTTCATCAAATCGTGCCCTTTTTCAGACCCACCAAGAAAACTGGGGAAAAAGAGAAAAAAGCAAAGTTGGAAAGAGAAAAAACCCGCCTCTTTCCTCTTCTTCTTCAAACCCTAATTATTAAAAAGTAAAACACTAGCCTCAAGAGTAACTTAAACAAAAAAAACCCACTAAACAAATAAGGGTAAAACGATAATATCAAGAAAATTACAAGAAACAGAGGAAACCCTTCAAAGTTGAGCAGAGTGAAACAGAAGAAACCCTTTGAAAACCCAAAATCGAGTTGGGTTTTCCAAGAAAATGAAAACCCAGAAGGAAAAACCTTTTGTTCAGAAGATTGAGACGAGACCCAGATGGGAAGTGACGAGAAATCGTTGCATTTTTGTTTTAGGGGTCAATCTTGAGTTCACACTGCACTCAGAGCCAGAGGTAGAGGATTTTACACAGGAGGCATAGGGAAGGCGGTGGGGACAGAGGAGTAGGTGGGAGTTATAAAATCATACAATAAAATCATATGCCATTAACGGAAAAACGAATAGATTTGGCGAATTAAATGCACTGAATCTCAGCGAATAGGTCAGCTTTTTGGGTCTGGAGGGTGAACGTGGTGAGGGGCAGACCGAAATGATGCACAAGTGTGAATTGGAATGGAGAAATGATGCACAAGAAGGAAATGGAGAGAGAGAGAGAGAGAGAGAGAGAGAGGAATCTGCTACAGTTGATTGATTGAGGTCGATCCTCGTTGTACGTGAGTAGTGGGACAGTGATGATAATTTACAGTATCTAATAATCCATTCAGCCAAAGATTAACGTGTAAAAGTTTAATTTATTCTTCAAAAAATTCTACTACTACTAGTCTACCACTTTGGATTTTGGTGGCAAAATCAATGGAGTAAAATTTAAAGAAATAACTGAAGACCAAAAATTAATGAGTTTGACCTTTTCTTTGGGCTCAAATGCGTTGTAGTAAGTTATTTTATACATAAGATAGAAATATTGTCTTCAGTATCACTGTCATATTGCTACGAGCAGTAAAAAGGGAGTTTAAATTTATTTGGCAATTACAAAGATTTGAACAAAAGTAAGGAACGAAAATGCTGAGTATACATTCATTGAGCTAACTTAGAAGTTTTTTTCTTTTGTTACATGTTTTTCATTTATACAAAAATATTTTCAAACATAACTTGAAATGCAATAAAATCATAAACATAAGAACCGTAGCGTCCCATTTAATAAAGAAAAGAATTGTCAAATAACACATTTATAAAATACTTGAAAACTCATACTTGTTGATCTACTTTTTATATATTACTCCGTAGTAAGAATTTTTGAGCGTATATAGAATGTGAGTGAATGCATTGTTGCTCTCTAAATTGGGGAAAATGGGTGCCAGCTTACAGCGATCTCTTTCAGAACAAAGGAGGGACAAAACTAATTGACAACTAATTATTCTATGGGTTCGGATTTTCTTTTGTCTAAAGTTTTGAACTGAATGGGACAGCTTAAATCTAAATTATACTATCATACAATAATTTAGCTAATAATTTAAATTTGCTCAGAAACTCTAATAAAAAAATCTAAATTATTAATTGCAACGGTAGGCGACTGAACAAGATAGTCCAAATTAAACAATCCAATTCCTTATTCTATTATGGGTAAAGGGCAGATGACAAAACTGCCCCATAAAGTGTCCCGAGGGAAGCTGTAACGGCTCTTCTAATCCCGGTTTTTCAGGTAATGTAACTTTTCTCTTTTCTTAATTTTCTTGCAAAACTATATGGGGCCCGGCTTACTCACGGGTTGACAGGAACCCACTACTTGGATATTCCTTCATTTTCCTCAAATGACCTTTTGTTTGCCACATGGGTAGCCATTTTTAGGGAATATTCAAATCATGTTCCTAAAACTAAAGATATTAACGGCCATGACTCTCGCATCTCGCTCGAGGCTAAAGATTGTGAAATCTCTACACATGTGAGTGTCTTGTGATTATTTCTCTCTTTGAGCTATTAATTGGATTGGACTTATAGTTAATTTGGAATTTGATTTCAGTTTAATATAATTCTAATACTTATACTCTTATGCCGCTTGCAATGAAGAAAACTAAAGATATTAAATGTGAATAACAAGTTAGTCCTGTATTTTATGGAATCCAAAAAGGAAAAGTGGCTAGAGATGCACTAATTAACTTCTATTCAAGGTGTAGCCCAAAGACAAAATCAAATCCAAAAGTTCATTAGTTGTCGTTTATTAGAAACAGAAAGTTGGGAATTATCTCTGATAATTACCAAACCTCTGCTGTGACTTCAATTTATTTGGATTTCAAAATTTCAATAGTTCCCATAGAATCTACAATGAAGTGTTAAAATCAGAAAGAGGTTAATGACTGGAAATAGAAAAGGGTCGAAATAAGGTTTTTTGTAGTTAGGATTAGGCTTCATGGCCCGGACTAAATTCTATTAATTGCAGGGTATAGCTACCACATTTTGGTACATGTCTCATGAATTTCGATGGATGATTCAAACATTTGGGTGCCACGCTCAATTAGCCAAGAAGATCATCCAAATAAAATTCAAGTTGATTGCATATCGATAGTTAGAAACATTCTTTATAAAACATTTGTAAGGTGATCGTTATTTTTTTCAAGACCAATGTGTTTTGATATACCGAACCGTTTTCCCAGATGAAGAACAATTAGTACTCCCTCCGTCCCTATTTAAGTGTCCCGCTTCGTAACTCCAACTTATTAAAAAAATATCATCATTACACCTCTTACATCAACTTTTACCTCCATTTTCCCTACTTACCCTCTATGGAGACATCATCATTACATTTTTACTTACTAACTTTTCAAAAAAGAATCTACTTTTAGGAGCAAAATGGGTAATATACCCATTTTTATCCACTAACTTTACAAAATGGACACTTATTAAGGGACAGCCCAAAATAAAATACTGGACATTAAAAAGGAGATGGAGGGAGTAGTAAACAAGAAAATACGAACATTTCTTACATGTGGCCTTAGGCCCCTTTCCTTTCTTTCAGCCGTTGGTACGAAAAAGTGATAAATATATACAGAGAAAAAAGAGCACTTTTATGGATAATTGAAGGATGCCAGAGCAACTTCTGTCACTTCAACTTTAGGCGGCATAAAGAAACAACTTTGTTTACTTTTTGGACGTCTGTTGATTTGGTTATCATATTTTGGGTTGAAATTGTATCAGGG
Source organism: Rhododendron vialii (assembly GCF_030253575.1). Taxonomy (NCBI): domain Eukaryota; kingdom Viridiplantae; phylum Streptophyta; class Magnoliopsida; order Ericales; family Ericaceae; genus Rhododendron; species Rhododendron vialii. The sequence goes on along the minus strand of NC_080564.1, from coordinate 1,129,803 downwards.
TTGTGTATTGGAGCTATGTTTTCAGGAGTTGCTTCTTCTTTTTGAAGTGGAAGGAAGTAATTGATGCATGTGACTATGATTGTAATTTTATTAGTTTGATATACTTCAATTGCTTCTTCCGCATAATGATGACCAATAGGCCAGAGCTAGAAAACCTAAACCTCCAATAACAGGAGAAGTAATCATGAATGTTACGCACTCTTATATGAACAACGCTATAGAAACAGACAGGGAAACAAATGTGTTTGCAATTGTCGGATGCATGTGAGTCTCACACAATGACCGAGGAGTCCACACACGACGGACACACCTGTTTGTAGTCTGTTGCATATTTCCTTTCATATTATCTAGGCCGAGAAATCTCAAATAGCATAGACTCGCGTACGATTGTTAATTTGCTTATATTTCTCGAAACCATTTTCTACATATTTCTTTTGCTTCTATAAATGGACAGAGGGAGGAGGGGGGGAAAAAGGAGTGCAAAATTTATGTAGTCAAGGTAGTATGATACAAGAGGCACCATCTTCCCCAAGGAACTCAACCCTAAAGAAATACTTTTATGTACAAGGTTTTGAGGATTAGATTAGAACTCATAGAAGCTGTGCCTTTGTGGTATGCAGTCTTCGTATTCCACTCTAGGGGCACAAGAAAAACCCTTCCTAAACCTTGTGCTGCTTTTGCTCCTTATTTCTACCTCCACTGCAAATACAGCACACACTGGCCGGTGATCGGAGAATCTCGATTCCCCACGGATATACGACAATTGCTCAATGCCACCGCCGCGCCATAGTATTCTATCACACCTGAAATTTGACATAGAAAATCATATCAATGCAACTATTTGAGGGAGAGTTCGGGTTGGGGTGGATTAATAGGTTCCTATTGTTCAATTTGAAATATAAACAAATGAGAGAGAGAGAGAGAGAGAGACCATGCCGGTGTTCGCCTTTTTTTCTTGGATTTAACGGTCTCGCCAGCATAGGAGTCTGAATTGTGAGAATACTTGTAAGTGGGAGCAAAGAAGATCCTTCCTTCATTCCACCCACTAAACACTCTTCCTGCCTCCTTCTCCAAATTCAACTGCAGTAGAAAAAAAAAATTGATAAACAGATAAGTTAACTTAAAAGCAAAGCAAAGCAAAGTTACAAATACAAAGAGTTTACGATGTAATGTAGTGCTGCCAATACTGCATTGATGTATCGTTTCAATTTTATCGGATATTCCTGAAGGAACGCCAATACTGCATTGATGGTTCATATTGTGCTTTAATGTGTGTCCGTAAACTCAAACAATTGATGCCATTTCTCAAGCTAAGCACACAAATAAACTTTACTTGCATTGTGCTTTGCTCGCCTTTTACCGGGAATGCAAAATTTCATAATCTAGCACCAAGGTGAATGTGTACTGTGATACGTACAATATTCGAAACAAGAGGCTGATATGCGACCTATTTCCCCATATCTAAAACCTTTGCAGGGAAACAACCGATCGAGGACTCATATTTTCGGCTAAAATAATTTGTAAACAAAAACAAACTTATCACTGTTGGTTTCAATTGACTGATTTTAGTATAAGAGAAGCAACAAACCTGATCTCTCTCTAGAAGGGAGTCCCAGTCATTATCCTCCAACAACAGCCTCGTTTCCTCATAGCTCAAAGACACCCGATAATTCAAGTCTCCCAGCCAAATTATTCGACTGCGATTTTAGATTGCAGATTCAATACAAAGTGAACAAGAGGGAAAAGAACTAAAAGGGCCACTTCAAGCTGTTATGACAAAAATAAGAGCTCCCTAAAACATCAATTACGGCAGTTGGCTTCTTGAATGGTCTCATACTTACTCATGGTCGATGATTCGTTCTGGGATTTTTTGATTTGGGTTTTTGCAGACATTGGGGAATTGGATGCTCTTTAGCATCTCAGCCACATCGGCGTTTCTCTTCAGCTCATCTCCCTCCTTCTCCCCAGAAGCCAAGTGACTGCAGACAAAGCAAAAGCTTGTTTGGTGCAATGACAAGCTTATAGATATGCATCCCTGCAACATTAACAGCCCATTTGAATTAATCTCACTAGGGGATAAAATGCAAAAAATGCAACCTGACGCTATTTCAGGAAATATTCTTATCCTTATATCCCACTGCATTGACACAGGAGCATATATGGTCCTAATAAGGAAGCGCATGAATCTCGAGACCTGATCGAACGGCTAGACATCACTAGAATAGAGGAACACATGTATTTGAGGGAAATTGATCTCCTTTTGTTGTGCATATAATTAAAGTGGAACTCTAATATAGTACGACAACGATGGGAAAATAAAATTCTCAGGACTATAAATTTATATGAATCGCTAATCTTATTAATTCGGGATCACCATATCAACGCGCAGAATTGTTGCTGCTGCGGCGACTGTACTAAGTAGTTACATTATGGTATAAATGGTGTTATTTTCCGTATTAAGATTGATGCAATGCACCTACTACCAATCTACCATACCTACAAAGATTTAACCAACCTTATTTCCAAGATAGCCCATAATTCCTCTTCCCATGGAAGAAATTCTGAGATGCCCAATGTGCTGCACTAGTTCTTTCCTAGCCCAAATGGACAGAAAAATCCCAACCATTTGCTTGCTAGCTACAAGCCGGTAACTTATCGTGCTAGGCGGATCTGGTATTTCTGCTATCGCAAGGAACTCATCGATGCCCGGATCGCCTCGACCACAGAGGAGAGATGAATTACTTGGATCGCTAAGCATTCTTGGCCTCCGCCTGTTTGAAACCAATGAGTTTAACTCAGCTTAAACTAGTCCATTAGGAAGTTTTTCTATCTTTTTAAATTTTTGGGTAAATTTTTTTTTTATCCAATCGGTGTCGATGAGAGTAATTGGAGGAATCGAAAAGGCAAATAATATCAACCTGTTCTCAAAGAATTCACTAATAGCAATTAGTTCAAATTTCTAAGTTATTTTTGCCTTCGTCAAAAATATGTTGCCATTTTGGTCCTCTCTTTTTCTTTATTCCTCTCATTGAGATGAATCGACAAATTCCTACAATTTCTGTAGAGAAGAGAGCTAAAACAAATCCACTAAATACCAAACCCAAAAAAAGAAGAAGATGAAAATTAAGAAATTCCAAACTCACCCTGAATGGCAATTACATGCCTTGAGAAGGCTATTATCGCCCCTGAGATTTCGACTAAGTAGTTTGAGAGACGGCTTGTGGAAGAAGCGAGATTTCGAGTCCTTAGAACTGTTGGAGTGTTTGGAATTACTGCCCGAATCCGATGAAGAGTCGTGGTGGCTTGGCTTGTTCAGTGCTTGGTTTATGAGGGCTATCCATTTTGCTGCTGGTTCGTTGTCTTCTATCACTAGTACGTTTCCTGCGCTTAAAGGAACGATTTCCTGAAACCTTCAAGTGCACAAAAATACAATAGCATTAGGAAAAACTGCACTACATACTTCTATATGTTTTGATACATATGCCAAATGGAATAGAGTCCCAATGGCGGATTTAACTTGGGACCTGTGGGGGCACTGGCCCCACTGGAAATTTTGAACCTTTTTTTTTTTTTACCTTATGCTTTTAACTTTGACTTAAAACTCAAATTTTTGGCCTTTTCTTTTCCCAAACGCACGCATGATCAGAGAACACAAAGGACCTGAAAAGCTGAAACTAGGAAATGCTACAATCATCGGCAATGGTGGAGATTATAACAAGTGTTCAACCCAATTACGAACGTACAAGTGTTGTCGCTAATACTGGTGGACAAGTGAAGGGCACGGGGATATCTTAGTGTTGTCTCTAACATGTCAATTAGGAAGTCAATAATCGTTATTGAGAGATAGGCCACATCGAATGTTAGCCGCATCTCCATGTGATCAAACACTGTTTAGACACCTAAAAATTGAAGCAAAAGCTCCATACTTTATACATTGGGATGATGCTATGGTGTCCTCGGTCATTTTGGGGACACCGTAATTTTTGGCATAACTTTACCATTAGGAGCATAACTAAAATCAATTACAAGCATAACAGAACCCAAACAAGGCATAACCAAGGAATATCCAAAAAACCAACCAAGGCATAACTAAACTCAACCAAGGCATAACATATTTGTTATGCCTTGCTATGGTTTTGGTTATGCCTTGCTATGGTTCTGTTATGCTTGTAATGGATTTTGGTTATACTCATAATGGTTTTGTTATGTCAAAAGTTACGGTGTCTCCAAAATGACCGGGGACACCGAAGTCATTCCCTATACATTATTCAATTACCAAAATGACAACTATGGTCAAGAAATCTCGAAGATGACCCTTCAAGGAGTGACATGTAGAAAACTGGAAAGGGAGTTATAAACTTATAATCATAGTCATACCCCAAAACATACAAGTCTGAAGAGCCTTCCACCTGCAAGAAATCCTCAAGGTTGAGTGCATGGTGGGGAGCTTTTCCGCCCACATTCCACGTTCCAGCAAATATCCTGTACAATCCAAAGTAAAGAACTTTCTTGTTAGTCTAAAGACAAAAAGAACCTAATCCACAGCTCCAAGCAAAACTCTCAGTATTGAATAGCAGCATTAGGTTGTACCGGAAATCTTGAATTATGGTCCCTGGTGCCATCGACGAATCAAAGTTTGACAGGTTCAGCCCCTCGAGCCCCGCACTACTGTGTCTTTCTGAGAGTATGGAGATAAAAACTTAGTTCCATGGCTCTGTTTTTCAATGCCTAAGACTTATGATATAAATGGTTTGATGACAATGCACAAATGGGCTTATATCGACTTTCTATAGGGGTTGGTAAAAGAAAAGAAATGAGAAACTCAATTTTGTTGAGTTTTTTTTTTTATTTTTAAAATGGGTCTATCTACTTAGCTACCTCCCTTCGACGGGTCCATAGGGCCTCCAGACCCGCGACGGGTCTAAGTAGTCACCCTTAAAATTTTACCGCCCAACAAGGCACGAGTAGAACAAAGTCTCTCTCACACGGCATCTGGTTCATAGAATTACTGCCATAACATCATTCGAATTTGCAACCGCGTGAGAAAGAGTGGATACTGGAGTCTAGCTTCTTTTTCAACTCAGCCTACAACTACACCATAGTGATCAAGTGTTAGGTGTTTAATTTTTTCACTATTGCTCTTTAACTCTATGCTTTTTTTTTTCCTCCAAGCAGACCATGTATTTATGTAAGAGAATCCCACAACGATTGGGGCTAGAGTGGGATTAATCTAGGATACACATTCCACCTAGGCACACATGTTAAGTTTTCTGAGGTGAATAAAAAGTTTTTCTTCACAGCATTAACATCATTTCTCTCCAAATATTATTAACCCACGTCTCAAAACGACTAACCTCAATTCATCCGTAACCAACGCATGTATTGGTGTATTTTCGGCCATTACAAATATTTTCGGCCATTACAAAAATACACCGATACATGTAAAACTGGGTATTCTACCTTTGAAATCGGAAGTATGACTTTGTTATACACCTTGAATTAATCTGAAATCAGAATGCAGCCAAGGGGGTCGGTATCAACATGAGAAAACGTTCAACAATTTCCCTCAGAGGGGGAAGAATTCAAAATTCACTTTTTAGTCTTCAGTTAGGTAAGCTACCAAAATCAAAGAATCCAAGCAGATGAGGTTAGATTTCCAGTCTCTCGATTTGATGTGTCCGCTTACGTTTGCACCCATTACACACAGATTCAATACATGTACCCTTTTGCACGAAACATATAGTTCCTGTGCAATAATTTGATTGGAAACAATATCTTGGACTAATTAACACAAGATTTTTTTGACAGAGTTGACCTAATACAATATTCATAATTAATTAGCAGATTAATTAATGGATTCAAAGGTTTGATATGGGTATTACGCATCACATGCATGAATCAAAAAAATATTACCTGAGAAACTCTTTTTGACTGTAGGAGACGCATTCAGGAAAGCTTTCCTTGCTGTAATTTTCCTATCCAAATCTGAACCCAAACAAACACAATAAACCATTATCTCATCTACAGAGAGAGAGAGAGAGAGAGAGAGAGAGAGAGAGAGAGAGAGAGAGAGAGAGAGAGAGAGAGAGAGAGAGAGAACCATGAATAGATCCATCTGATTGCAATGCATCATAATCTGAGCTTGCTCTGCCATTTCGCTTTGACCCGAAAATGTTTGGAATCAGAGGCTATCATCCCACATATAATTGACAGAGAAGAAAAAACAGGACATATACATCCCATCAAAATTACGTTCAAGAATTTTCTTGGCTACATACATTAACCAAAATATAAATGCATCAGATTATTCAGAACCAAATTAGGCAAGGACTAAATGGTGGTACCTTCTTTTTCTTATCGGCCTTGACGGAATTGTCAAGATCGGGTGGTGGTGCGGTGGTTGTGGCGGCGGAAGCAACAGCAGCATCGAACACCATGTTGGAGAAGACATTCATCCATTCACAGATGATTTAAAGAAATCTTCAAACAAATTATTACATCCTTGGGAAGCAGCTAATTCAATGAATCTTGGAAGTTGGTTAAGAAACTCTTGGGAGGGATTTCTTTGAGTCAAACGATTTGAACCCAATTCCCAATGACTTTAACCACCGAGAAATATGGGAGAAAAATACCCTAGTCAATATTTTGGTGATATGTTCATGAAAATATAATTCTCTCTTCACTTTTGTTTTCCTTTCCTTACCCTATATGATTATTGGTTTCGATTTTTATTTTTGGGAATTGGGTTTTTCAAAAAACACTTCTGGACGGTGAGATTGAGAGCGGTGAAGGAAGCGGTAAAAGTTCAACGGTCGGTGTAGACTTTCTGAATTTGTTTTGCTTTTTTGTGTTCTGTTTGAATAAGATGAGAATCTGCCGCCCAAACTTTCGGAGAATAGAAGATGTTTAAGACTTTAAGGGAAGAAACCGTTAGTGCACACTCACCACAGACCATATCATCCATGGAAAAGTCTGTTCACACTTCCATTTTTTACAACCAATTTGTCACCTTTGCATATGCACTCTATCATTTTGATGATCGAAAACATTCACTTTATAGAGCACGTCCAGAATATTAATCATACCAAATTTCATATTTATCTGATATCGATAAATGAATGATCAGGACACATTTATCTTTTGTGTAAGGTAGTTTTCTATGTGTTATGATCATGCATTTATCGACAACTATAAACACAAATTTTGGCATCGTTATTACTTCTCACGTGTTCTATAAAGTGAACATTTCCGATCATCAAAACGATGACTCCTATGCACTAATGTGGCAAATCAATTGTAAATAAAATTGTGTGAGTAGACGTTTCCGTCATCGATATCTCTCAATTCAAATCAATACTAAAGAAAGAGAAAGATCCTTAAAATCTTGCCATGTCATTATTTGGTACTACTTTTTTTTTTTTTTCCTTTCCTTATAGCAACGAAATTACAAAGGAATTTCATCCAAAATATATTTAAAAAAAAAAAATAGTAACACAACCCCATAAGGGAGAGAGAAGCAAAAAGCACAAAAGTAGAGAACCTAATTCTTTCATTTAGACATGGGCAAGGAATATTGGAAACAGGGGAGTGCAAGGGTGCGTTTTCGCTAAATTAAATGGTTTACAAGCTAATAGGAATAGTCAAAAAAATTCGTATTTTACTTGATGTTTGTGAAGAGAATGACATGCTTAGAAATCCGTGATAAACATAAGCTTTAGTCCATTAGTTTAGCGGCACCCCAAGTCAAAGATTAAGATAATAAGCAAGGGCTATTTAGAATCAATTCAAAGTAAACAACGAAGCATAAATGGAATACCATTCCAGACAAAACAAACAACCAACAAAATACTAAAAAAATTCCCCGAGACCAGAATCAGAAACAGGGCCAGGATCGCCGATGCAAAATCTGTGAATTAGTAATGTTTAGAACTCCATATCTTCAATCTCCAAACCCCGGGATCCCCAAACTCACATCCTCTACTGCTCGCTCATCTTGTTCGTGTCGTTTTATCATCATAAGTAGTTGAGGATCTGAAAAGAGAGAGAGAAGCTGCCAGTGCCACAGTGCAAATCTTAGCAGTATGTTAGGGACCTCATCCGTTTGAGAAGCATCTCAACGCCTAGATCATTCACTGGCGTACAAACAAGGGTGGCAGAGGGGAGCCATGGTCCTGCAGACTTCCAAAATTCTAGTACTAGTAATTATACTCCCTTATTTATGTTGGAAATGGTGCTTTTATATCCACAAAATTAAACTTTAATTCTCTCATGTGGCAGTTACCAATGTGACTATATGATGCAGAATGAAATCCAACAAGTTCTATTCAATGATTCAAATCGTTTTATTTATTTAGAAAGAAAGTCTTGGTCTGTGCAACATAGGTGACCAAGGTCCAAAATAATCTGACTCTTCGCAGGTAGGCGACAAGAATGACCAATTGTTCTCGATTCCGCAACCATATTTTGGACAGCATGAAATTGAAACCTAATCAAGAATGACCAATTGGGAGAATCAAGGTTTCTTCTGCTCTGGCAGCTGAAGCTTGGGCTATCCGGGTAGCGGTGTCTATGGCCAAGGCATGGGGTAAAATGAATGCTATTATTGAATCAGACTGTCAACCTTTGATCGATATGCTCCAACCAAATGCAAAAAAGAAGAATTGGACTATTCAAGCGATGATATCTCTTCCTTGTCAATTCTTTCTAATGTTGTTTTCAATTGGTGTAATCGGAAAGCTAATAGATGTGCTAATTGGATAGCTTGTGCTAGCAGATTAGGTGCTGTTTTTCTCCTTTCCCCATGTAATCTCCCTGTTGAGCTTTGCTCTCTGATCCGGTTGGATCTCTAATAGAAGACTTGCCTTTCAAAAAAAAGAAATTGAAACCTAATCAAGAGAAGAGAAGACAATAAGGTGACCAAAATAATCAAAGATGGCATATACCAAGCATATTCTCCAAGTCACACAATTACGTGACCACACAATACAACATAGTAGTAGCACACAAAGTTATGGATAACTCCTACAAACATAGTTATCAAATCAACAGTACCAAATTATTTCAGATACTACTACTAATAGCTTGAGAGGAAAACTAACAACAATTTCTATCTAGGAATCATCAGTATCCTGATATTTCTGCAGCAGCTGGCTGCACCCTGACATGGGCTCACTCCTGAGGAATCCCATGGCATTCGCAAAGCGAGCATCGGAAATGAGGCCGTTGTAGCGGGTGAGGATAACACGAGAGCGATTCCTAGCGGGGTCTGCTTCAGAACAATCGGACTGTGGGCTGCTGACAAGCACCGCATCACATAGGTTGTCGCCGTGGTCACCGGTGACCATGATGTAGTAGGTTCCGGTTGAGTCGGTCACTCCATCGATGCTATACTTGAGTTTCAGAGTGTCCCTATCCTTGCACTCGATTCTTACCTTAGCACCTAACAAAGCACAAAATCAAAATAATCCATCAATGAACAGTGCAAAATAGGTACACGATAGCCATGTTGTCCAATTGTGTGATGCTAGCTAGTTTTTTTTTTTTTAAAAACAAATGAACAAAGGAAATTGTATTTACGGGGCTGCTCATCAAGAGAGAAATAGAGAGGAATAGTTCTGGACCTCTGGTAAACTTTGTCCTATATATGACACCTAGTTACAGGTAGGAATAGCATAGCATGCCATTGGAGCACTACAATTTGAAGCTTCGTTCTAGTCTGCTAGATATAGCAATAACAACCATCAGCGAAACTTAAAGGAACAGAAATTGAAATCTGATTTACGGACTACTGGTCATTCTAACCGTTCTAAATGAATGCCCATCAAGGAATTTACATCAGCAAAATGTGCCATGAACTATATTTTGTTATGCAAACAAGAAGTCACAACTGAACCAAATCCATCTACCGGATCTGGCACAAAAAAAACCCTCGTATTGATATATAGATTGCCTTGATCAAGCCTTCCCATCAGCTGACTGCTGACCATGGCATCTATATCTCCCCCTGAAAGTTTATGAACCATGAAGATTTGAAGCAAAATTAAGTCATTAACGAAGTACTTTCGAGCTCATGTTCTAACCTTTCAGGTAAATAGACTTAGATTATATCTAGGTCTTATCTCTACGGAAGGATTTGTCAACTGAAGAGATAATGATATGGATTCAATTCCTTTTTCCATTTCCTATGTCAGGAACTAGAAATCCTGCACCTTTCCTTTCCCTCTACAAATCATATGATCTAAACAGTACATTACAGTCTAACATTACCGCATACGTCCTAGTGCACGAAAATGACTTTTTCTTGATTCCCTAAACTTGCACAATTTCATTTACGTTAGAGAGAACAAGGTAAAGACAGACGCATTTCAGTCAAATTCCTTGTGGGTTGGGAGTAATGGAAATATGGCAAGATTATCAGCAGACCCATCCAAACAGAGCTTAGAACAGCGAAAACTGCTACAAACTTAAACGGAATTTGTTGAGAGTTTGCATTATGTTTCGATCTGCCCTTGTGTGCATTAGAGCATCTACAACCCATGCTCTATTCTTCCATTTGAAAGTATAGAACTCCTCCAACCCATCCTCTCAAGCCTCCTCTATTTGAGAGGATGGAATTTTGATCCTCCATATTTAGAGAATCAGAGAAAATATGGAGGATCTCCTCTAAAATCACTTTATGAATAAATAGGAAGTTTGTGGTTGGAGTAAATATAAATAGTGATTTCCTCTAAAATCACTTTATGAATAAAATAGAGTATTTTGATACTCTCAAATAGAGTATTGAATCGGAGATGCTCTTAAGCGCAATCCTTTGTGGAGTTACTACAGAGTCCGCACCACGTGACCAATATAATACTCATCCACTAAAAGCTTAAGGGTAAGTGGTCATTTAATATTCAAACATCCCTGACAGAATTAGATTCTTCCTTGATCCAATTCAAACATTAAATATCCAATCCTCCCAGCCTGAACGGATTGACCAAGTGGTCAATGCCAGGGAATTAAGAGCTTGCTCTCTTTTACGGCATCAGGTTCAAAACTATCAATTCGGCATGGGCAAGTCTATATAAAGTATTTGCTCCGACTTTAAGTGGAGTCTCTGCCGGTGAACGGTGGGTTTACGATCCCAAAATTAGTTGAGGTACATGTAAGCTGTCCCAGACACTTGGTTATTTAAAAAAAAAAAAAAAAACAATCCAATTCTCCAGTTCCTCCCAAAATATATCGTAACCCCTTGTAGAGTGAAAACAAAAAGTAGGCAGTTCACATTGGATAATAACATGCATCACCATACCATTTTCCCACAAAATAGGGCACGACCCATATGAATTCACAAATTAAGGGCCACGAATCAGGGCTACAAACTAATCCAAAAAAAAAATTCAGGGCTACAAAAACTATACCTTCAATCCCAAACTTCTCGTCTCTTTTGAGCAGTCGTGCTACTTAAATAAAAAATTCTATATATTACGATCTATAGGGTTTTTTTTTTTTTTTGAAAACTTTATTTAATAAAACACATTTATCAAACAAGATCTATATTCGGATAAAAAAAAAAAACAAGATCTATACTAGATGTAGAAATATTATAAATTAAAAAACATAGACAAATGATATAAAATAATTTTAAAAAAAACCCAGCAAATATGGATGAGATGAGAGGACTCAGAGGAGTATGTACCAATGGTTGATGAACAAGCATAAAAAAACAGTGAATCGAGTGGAAGGTGCGTACCGGGGATGCCAGGAGTGGCTTCGGTCTCGAATCCAGCGCGACAAGTGTCGCAGTAGACGCGGCCTCGCACTAGAAATGGGTTTGCAGCGCTTGCTAGCGCCGGGAGTACACAAAGGGCGAACAACACTACCAATCTGGCCATTTCTTTGGTGTTAACTTCTTCTACTACTACTAATCTAGTCCACCGGGGAATTATATAGTCAGAGAGAGAGAGAGATGGGAGGGGGAGATGTGGTTCGTTGTGGGCTGGCACACAGCAGTGATGAATGATGATATTCACATGTGGCCTCACCCAAAAAGTAAAAGCAAAACCGCGTCTTCCGCCATTCTCTTCAGTAATTTCGGTCCCTGGGTTCCACCACTCCTCTTCCCTCGTTTAGGGGCGTGTCCGCTAAGCATGAGTTGTACTTCATAACGTCAAATTATTTTCCAAAAAGTCTACTGGCACGGCAAATTTGTGCATAGATTGTACACAGATTTTTATGTGTGGCACATTAAAGGATCCACACAAATGATTCGAGTCGTTCATTATGTTTAAAATATTTTTTCAAAGGTTCACACGAAAAATCAGCTCAATCTGATACTTATAAGTACTTGATCTAATCGTCTAACTTTTCATTCTCTAAAAACTTAAATGAAAAGTTAGATGATTAAATCAACCACTTATAGGTATCGGATTGAGCTGATTTTTCGCGAAGACTCTTGAAAAAATGTTTTAAACATAATGAACGGTTTGGATCACTTTTGTGGGACCCGTAGTGGATCCCACATAGAAATCTATGCACAAATTTGCTGTGCCAGTAGACTGGTTCATTATTTTCACCGAACCCGAGGTCTCTGTTGTGTCCCTTAGGCCCTGTTTGATAAAAGTTTTTGGGGAATGAAATTGGATTATGAAGGTGATAGGTTTTTTAATACTTTGTTTGGTTTCATAAAATTAGGGTGGATTGCTCAGCTGATTGGATTACGAATCTCCCAAAATGAGAGTATTAGGAATACCTCGAGGGAGATGGTGTTAATAGTTCAATCTCAATCCATTCTTATTACCAATGTCTTCTGTTAATTCATTCTCATCATTTAATCTCATCTCAAACAAAAATGATATTAATAATCTCATCATCCAATCACATCTCAAATAAACATATTCATTACTAATCCATTCTCATTATCAATCTCTTCTCATTATGAATCACAATCTCAATCCCAATTCCAATCATAATCCCTTCTCATTATAAATCCCTTCTCATTATCAATCTCAATTTTAATCTCATCACCTTACAAATCTCACTCATCTATCACTGTTATCAAATAGGTTCTTAAAGGACAATAGGAACAGTAGGATTCCCGAGTTCATTCTCACTAAATTATAAATTGTAAAAAATGTGTTCAAGTAATACAAGAAAAATGTATTGAATATTTTAATTTAGTAGAAACAACTTAATGTTTGACAAAAAAATTTAGCTTAGTATAAACAACTTCACAAAAGCCACAATTTGTACTGCAAAATTTTTAGTGGATACGGAGCGTAATGTGAATACACACTTTTTTTGGGTTGCTTTGTCACTGTTTTCGTTTAACCGAAGCCCATGGGATTTAAATGATGGGATGGGCTTTGTCGGTGTAAAGGCGGGCTCATTTCCAATCCATTTAGGAATCCCTATATCCAAAGGCCAGTTATCTTTCTTGACTACTTAGTCTCTATTACTTTGTTCAATAATGATTTGATCACGTTTGTCTTGGAGCCTAGTGTGATTTTGAGAACAAAATGTTTGACAAAGTTGCTTTAACCGTATCATAACTCTTGCCCGAGCACTCTGATTTTTAGCATACTTACTTAATTGACAAACTTTATATAATAAGCAATTCTGAAATCTCGAGATGAGAGTGCAACACTAACTCAATCACATGATGCTGTTACTTTGCCTTACCACTTCTCCAAATTCGATTAACTTTGTTCACAAATCACCAAGTATCTTCTCCTAATTATAAGGGGATTTGAGTGCTTTAATTGTAACTGTTAGAGATAATTTCTTCTATGGTTAAGAACGCAAAATAACAACTTAGAGAACTTCAATGAAATAATGTTCACAACCTATATCTAAGGATGACATAGGATCAGCCACAATATATAAAAGCATTGGTACACAAACAAATTTATGTGCATGGCTGCCTAGCGAGGGGTTTTGGCTGGTTCAGTTCGGTTTTGAAACCGAAACGCTCGGTCATTTTCTTCGTCTACACAAGTCTGTGAGTGTTGTCCGATTTAATTAGTTGGGTTGCGGATCATAAATTAGAAAACCACCCAAACCGAACCAACTCTGATCCACCAACATTCATATATCATGATCCGTACCATAGCTCAGGTGGGTTAGTGGGCAGTTCAATTTACCCACTGGGCATCCTTGGCGGGTACAGATTTGCACAAATTCAAATGCAAAAAAGTTTAAAGCGGTCGACACATAAATTTGTTTTCACAAAATTTGCCATAATCATAAACCCAAACCCATGTGATCTACCTTGTCCTTTTTCTTTTTTTTATCCGAAACACATTTCATTAAAATACCAAGCGGCACTTACAGCGAGTCCATCTAAATACAATGAAAGGGAGACTTTAACCAACCCGACACAGAAAAATACACGAGAAATGCAGGGACAAAGATACGCAAAGTGTCTAGATCTTAAGCGCGAGCCAAAGGCACTCTCCTCACCGCCACTAAGGGTCGGGACACAAGGGACTAGCAATCTATTCAATAGTCGCCTCGGGAAGGCGAAGAATCCAAAATAGAGACAAACACTACAAAACCGATGGAAACAGATAAGAATTAGAAAAACATAAAATGCAGCACCGTGAATGAAACCACCAAGCACGCCGGCCTGCTGCGGCCGAGAATCCCGCACGTTGCCGAATATTGAGGCATAAACGGGATCACAAACCAAAGCAAAGGAGACGACATCTCCGGCAAGCCTCCGCTGTCACGCGAGGCTCTGAGCATGGAGATCGAGGTAGAAATCCTCCTGGGCTAAAACTCCGATCAAACCACAACCCCACGGCGCCCAATGACTGCAAAACCTCTTCGGCCTCTTCAAATCCTCAGGGGTAAACCAACGGTTGAAAACTTTGTAGAACCCAGACTCTAGGGCCAAGCCCCGGCCCTTATACCACTTGCTCCAAAGCCAAGCCCCGCGAGAGTTATTCACCCACCACCTCTACCCACCAGATCCAGGGGAACTTCGGACTAGTAACAAATCGAACTGGGAACACCAGTCGGGGAAATCCGGACAAGTCGGAGAAGCATAACAAGAAATAGTAGAAAACCAAAAACCCCTTCACCTCCTCCTCCGTTATTAACCCCAAACCCTAACCACCCCGCGCCACCACCATCACAGCCAACCGATCTGAAAGGCTCGGAGGGAGCCGAGTTGAAGAAGGAACCTTGGTCTACGGCCTAGTCCTCCATGTCGGTCGCACAACACGAAAAACCCCCAAATCAAGGGCGAAATCAATGGCTAAGAAGGACGGTAAGAGAGTGTGGAGAGAAAGAAGAGTTAGAGGAGAGTGAGGAGAGGAGAAAAAGACGGGGGAAGGCTCCCCCGAAACCCTAATCAGAGGCGGCTGTAATTTCTAGAGAGAGAGAGAGGGTGAAGGACCTGCTATCTACCTTGTCCCTGACCCGTGGACATAATTATAAAGATCGTCATCAATCTACGAAAGGCCAAACACATTCCTAGCTACCAAATTTTGCACCTGCAACAGAGGACAGAGAATCAAATCCCCATCCTTTTCAACCTGATGATAGTAATTGGCATTTGCTAGCACAACCAAAAACAGCTCTCACCACCTAAATTACTACTACAAATTAAAGGCCCCTGATCAATAGAATACACTGTCCATAACTAGGGTTATATACTAGTATTCCAACTACTCACTCCATCGACTTCCAACTGGAGTCATTTTTTGCCCTTATGGCTTGGTTATTTCTTGGTTTGTTTCGACGACGACGACTTCATTCTTGGGATGCATTTTGCTGTCACAGCAGCAGCACCAGCTTTCTCCCTCTTCGGTTCACATTCCACTGTTTCAGCCACTTCAGCCTTGGAAGAACACCTAACCAAACCAAAAAACACAGTATATGAATTAATTGCAGCCTCAGCTACCTAGCTAGTAAACTTGCAGTGTATAGGCCTGGTCTACAATCGCATGAAAGATTCATTGTAGATTGTCCTAGACCTTGTTCCACTAACACTTTTTTGAATTTTTAAAAAAGCGCACGTTTTGTCTCATTTATTTGACTTTTTTTGCTTAAAAATGAAAAGTGGTTACTTTTCAAAGTATTTGAGTAAAAGTAAAAAAAAAAAATTATTTTGATAAGAAGAAACGAATCAGTAATCAACAAAAATTTGACGTAAAACTATCAAACGTGAAATTTTTTTGAATAAAAACAAAATACGGCACTTTCTTTAAAAATGCAAAAAGTGTTAGTGGAACGGGGCCTTACACTGGTAAAAAAAAAAAAAAAAAACTTCAATCATTAAGCAATAACTCTAATTAGAATCATTCGAAGGACCAGCTTTGAGCTAAGCCGGACGAGGCCTCCAACTTAAACTCCGAACTTTAGCTCAAAATAAGGGTCTCGGATAGATATAGTAAAATATGTAATAAATATATTCAATATAGCACTTATATAATAGATGAGCTATCTAGCCCAATAGAAAAGATTAGCTTTGCTATCTAATAGGTACGTTGTTCAAGTTCTATGGGCCTTTTTTTTCCTTCTTTATGAGAATATATTTTTTTAGAGGGGCCCTGATCATTCGGTAGGTTTTTCTAAGAAGAAAACCTACGGAATTACTTACTGCAGAACTCAAGTACTAAAAGACAAATTTTCGAAAGCATTTTCCAGGCCGGTAAATAGAGTAGAAAGATGTGTCTATATGTCACAGCGTAGTATTATTGAAAAACTTTTGATACAGGGGATAGATAATATATGAGGGGTAAGTATCATGACCAACCTTTCTTCATTGTATGAATTTGATCTCTTCAACCCCACAGGTTCAACCTGAGCTCGCTCCTCCACAATGCTCCCACTGAAGTACTCTTTCTCTTCTGCTTGCAAATTCCCGAACCGGGGATTCTCTGACATGCAACTGATCATCTCCGCCTCCTCCTCCGCCTTTGTCGCCCTCTTACACAACACCCCCTTGTGAAGATTGCTCCCGGTGCTCTTCCTCGAGGCCGTGCACGACGGTGGTCGCTGCTGGCTCACGACTGGCACGGTTTTCATCGCGCGAAACGACGCCGAGCCGCCGCACGAAATGAATTGGAGTAGTACCGAGTTGCGACTCAGCGATGACTCGAAGGAAATCGGATCCCCTGTTAGGAGGAGTTTAATTAGGCAATTAGCCACTACAATATACTGTAGTACTTAAACTTAGAATGCGGACAATTTATTAAAGACTAAACACGTAGTAATATATATATAGAAAGAGTCATGGAACCAATGAACAAAGTTACCGTATAAAATATGAAATAAATATTTTTGTGGCCAGTGATTTAAATATCTTGTTCCAAATATTATGCACGAAAGTATTTTATTTTTTTATCTGAAAATTTCACAATAGAAGAAAATTATACACCGACATTACCATCCTCAAATCTCATAGACGCATTGTTGTTGTCATGGGCCTTGTCAGAGATGGTGGAAGAAGTAGTAGAGGGCGGAGACGAGTCATCTAGAGTCAGCTCAGTTGAAGTGTTCTTGTTCTTGTGAGTTAACTCAGAAACTCGTCTAGAGCAACGAGAGCCATGTTGTGGTGGTGGGGTCATAGTCATAGAGCATGTCTTCTTGTCTTCATATTCTCCTTCTTCATCACCATCTTGATTGTCATCATCATTATCTCCTTCCTCCTCCTCTTCTTCTTCTTCTTCTTCAGACCTACAGTTGACGTCCGCTTCTGGCTGATCACACTGTCGTTTTGTAGCCACGGGCTTGCGTTTTTTGTGGAATGTGGGGTCCGGGACTTCTTGTGATAGGTTGCTAACTTGAAGTTGTTGGAACTTTTCTGATAGAAGAATGTAGATAGATACCAAACAAACACAAATTTTAAAAAAAAAAACAAGAAACCCAACTTTTTAAACAGGCATATTACTTTTGTACTACAGTATGTCTCAGTTGAAATTTCGAACTTTTGATTTATTACCTTTTCTTTTAAACTTTTTAAATATACATTTAGGACGAAGGGATTTTCTTTTTTTTGCGGAGTTCGCAAATGAAACAATGTATTTACGAATGATAATTTGCTCAGCCCCGTCCTCCGATAAGAAAATAGATTGTAATTTTATTTCTTTGTTTTCTTATTTTTTAATTTTTTTTAACTCTCATATCTCATTAGCCCTTGTTCAATTGTGGGTTTAGAAAAAAATTTCCAAACCCAAATTCACTTATTACCTATATTTTTAATCATTATTTTCATTTATCTCTCCACTAATTGTTCCTATATTCAATCATTAATCTCATTTCTCTCTCTATCTCTCTCCATTCATTACCCCTATTCCAAATTATTATCCTATTTTCTCTCCTCACTCATTATCCAAAAACCAAACCAAAAAATTTTCTAAACCCACGACCGAACGAGGCAATATATATTTTGTTTCTTGACAAAATCCTCTTAAATGAACAAATGGCAAACTGCAACGGAGAATGGCGAGAGATGGAAAACATTGGATTTTGAGGGAGATTTTTAAGAGTAATAAGCGGAAAGAGATGAAAAAAAAATTATTGAAAACCATGTGTATAGATTTTGAGACCCTCAAAAGAACAGTCCTTTGTGATTCCGAAATGATTTACTCCATAAAAGAAAGCTTTGTTGGGTAAAAACGGTACTCTATCCCTTAAAATAAGACAAAAAAGAAAGAAAAACAGGGAATAAAGACAAAATTAACCAGTGCAGGGTTGAATGAGTTCAGAGCCTTTGAGAACGTATTCAGCTCCTTCTGATGGGTAGATAACATCATTCTCTCCCAGGTCATTCCACACATACCCATTCTTGTAGCTCCTGTATTGCACTAAGTAATAACCATCACCAATTACACTTAACTTGGTTTATATAAAGGCCAGGCCAGGCCAAATTCAAAAAGAAACTCATACCTTTTACAAGACCAGGAATAGAGAGAGGGCATGCCTTTGCCTCTGAGAACTGTGAGTCGATCCATTACATCTGAGAACAAACATTAAACCAACATAGAGTTAACTCAAGACTAAGAGGCTTGATCAAATGGGCACGAGAGAAAACAAAATAGGTGTTTGTCCTCTATGAGATCGAATTACACAGAGGTCGAACATTTTAAACTTTGGGGCCATCGAAGGATTTGGCCAATCATTAAATTAAGTGCTTCAAAATGATAGAAGCGTGCAAGCTGACTGAACATCCGGTTATTTAAAAAAAACAAACAAAACCGACATAGAGATCAATTAAGCAGTCCATTTCTTACGAACCTTTCAAACGAAGAGGTTGATGGGCGAGGTGGGCAACTTCCATGTAATGTGGGTGTTCAAGCAGTCCATTTCTACACAGATAATACACCACTTGAACTTTCCTGAAAGTGGGCTTTATCACCACCACTGGCCTCGTCGGCTTCAATACACTTGCTCCTCCCACTCTGGCCCTCTCTGGACTTCTTGTTGTACCTGTGGTCATCTCTCTGCTCGATGATCTCCTCCCCCGGCCGCTGCCCTCCATCTTCTCTCTCTCTCTCTCTCTAGATCTTCTCTGTCCACGTACGTTGAGTAAATTGAAAATGTGAATATGACTCCACAGGGACCACACAAGTTCTGTTATATACACAGCATTAATCTCACTACACACGAGCTACAGGGACAGAGAGAGATCTACGACAGAGACAGAACGCTATAGACCTCGGAAGGCGTATATCCATATCTGTAATTCTGTATACACATATTGTCATTCAGAAAACAGAAATTTCCTTATCTTTTCCTTAAAAATTACAGGGAGACAGAGAGAGCGACAGAGCAGGGGCACGATTCTGTAATTGGAGCTCCGGTCTACACTTGTGGTTATTTGTGGGCAGGGCACCACTGGTTGGGCATGCAGAGGCATTTGGATCGCGTTTTGCTGACTATTCGTGCTACAGGGTTACTATGGTACTGTATAATTTGTGGTGCATATGATGCTCAAACGCCCTTATTCATCACACATAGGTTTGTCGGTGTGGGACTAGAGGGAGGGAGGGATGGGATGAGAGAGAGAGGGAGGGACAAAAAAAATGGATGAAAAACATAACGGCCAGGGATGTGTGCACATTTTTTCAAATCGTAAGGTATTACATACACACTTTTGAACCATAAGGGGTGTGCATGACTCAAATCATATGGGTCAAAATGGATTTTGCCCGATGATTGAACTAGAATTGCTAAGGAGGATAAAAAAAAAAAAAAAACTAGAATTGCTATGCAAATTGGACAATGTATTTAAAAGTTACTTATCCTCTATCAAATTTCTATGTGCTTGACTAATAAAATCTAATTGCCAACCTTATAAAAGGAATAATTCCCATCTGTTAGATGGAGAGCAACAAGAGTTTCGTTACTTCATAAGTAGCTATTTTAGCCGCTCGAATTTTTGACATATTTCTTTTACTTCTCATCAAATGAATTATATATCCTTCCGAACGTTCTAGATATTCTCACCATGTTATTGAGAAAACTCATTGCTATTGCCCAAATAATTAAGCATGAAGCCTATACATGCATGTTCATCCATTCTCATCCATATATATCAAATTGGATGGCAATTGTTACCCTTGAGAGTTGACTCCACCAAGTGGCCGGCATGCAGACTAAATACTTTTTTATTTTTTTTTGTTTATTGTTGTTTTAAAGTGGATTTGTGGCAAGGACGTTATAGTTAAAGTCAAAAACTTTCAGGGGGCAGATCTGAAATCTTGGGACGCTTATAACTTTATAAAAAGTTGAAAGACTAAACATGAGACTGTGTTCTTTTACTTTGCTGGTTTCTAGCTGAGACAGTTGCTCCCCGTTCCAGAAACTTTCTTAAAAAATAAGCAGCTTATTTCACATTTTTAAACTAAAAAATAATGTAAATGAAAAATATATTTTCAATTTTTTTTGCATTGTATAAAAGATCTCGGTGAGTTCTTTCAAACAAGATCCATATTGCATATTTTTATATTTCAATAAGTTCATAATATTTGAGCTTGAAATTACCTTCTTAAAAAATAAGAATTTTTTTCGTGTTCTGGAACGGGCTAAAATATGGAACCTTTTGTTGGGTACAAATTTAAAAGCTTCCGGCTGTTGAGTAAAGCAAAAAAATATGAGATATTTTTTTCTTTTCTTTTCTTTTTAAAAAAAAGAGAGAGACAAGAATGAGATTGATTAGCTACTACAGTACTGCTTTTAACATATATGGTTGGCATTGATTGGGGTCTTTTTAAGTTTTACCCACCATAATAACCAAGAGTTATGAGATGAGGGACCACTACACAGCTAATTAATATCAGTCGGTCGTTATAAGAATTAGTAATTACCAATATGATACTTCTCTTCAAAAAAGAAAAAAAAAACTAACTACGATAGTGTTGGCAGTAGTAATTCGATATTTATTCACTTCAATTGTTCGAACCAGGCAGTTATGCCCATGTCCATGAACGGTCTGTCCGCAAAATACGCAAGTCGCATAGTTTTGGTTCGGGTAAGTCTTGACCCCAACCAAATCATAGTACCTGAAAGATTTCGTACTTGAGACCTAATTATTAGAGAAAACCATTTTAATTTTTAACTACCAAGCCAATCCCAAGGAGGTTATTTGAAAAGATATCATTTAAGCGAAGAGATTGGGGCAAGCCAACCCCTTCTATTTTCCAAGATAATACAGTACTCTCCTTCTATTTTGTTCCAAGTCAAATTTGATTAATCAGGGAAGAAAAATGATAATGTCAAAATTGTTTGTGCTAATGCCAAAACTATTGTACATAAAAGTCTTGTACTTTGCACATAGTACAAGCTTTTTATGCACAATAATTTTGGCATTAATAAAAACAGTTTTGGCATTAGCACCACCTAGAAACTACTATTATCAAACAAATTCTGCTCCTAAATATTTCTCCCATATAATTGTTGAGAGATCGTGGGAGAAATTACTGGTAATGTAACTCATCTTTATTTACCTAAACTACATTTGCATCTGAAAAAAAGATTTGGGACATGCTCGGGGGCAATAAATTCTCTCTCTCTCTCTCTGTGGTCTTATGCATGCAGAAGCTAGTGAAGTGGCAATGGCTCCCTTTGAGATCTTTGTTGGATTACAGCCTACAGGGCATGTAGTACGTGCAGATAGAGTAATAGGTTGTGGTATATCTAATTATCTATGTATGTGAATTGGCTATCTGGACCTCTTTGATTAGTTAGATTGACACAGATTTTTGCACTATACCTGAAATGGCACAACAGGGGACGAATCCTGGGTGGCCTGTGCACCTAAACAAAAGACTAGCTGCGGACCTGGGTTTACTTCCCATAGGGCCATACCCTATAAGTTTAGGATCCTTTTTTCACTGTTTATAATTAATACTTCCTCCGTTTCTTTTTAAATGTCCTACTTCGTAACTCCAACTTATTAAAAAAATATTATCATTATACCTTTTACATCAACTTTTTCCTCCATTTTCCTTACTTACCCATCATCATTACACTTTTTACTCCCTAACTTTTCAAAATGGAATCTACTTTTAGGGACAAAATAGACAATGTACCAACTTTTATCCACTAACTTTACCAAATGGACACTTATTAAGGGACAGCCCAAAATAAAATACTGGATTATAATAAAGGGACGAAGGGAGTAGCATGGATGCATGTAGCTTTAAAAAAACAACGATGAAAATGTCAATGGTGCATAGTAGTATCTAGATTTTCGGATTGGTTTTATTGATCAGAGTCTTGAAAGTTGATCTCTTAGCCCAAAAAATAAAAAAAGTCTTGAAAGTTCTATCTAATGAATAAGGTGGAATGAGTTCAACACATGCTTGTACGTAAAAGTCTTGTAGCTAGCATGACAGTTTAAAGAGAGATAAAGCGGACCAATTGAAATAGGTTCAGGCAGACGCTAATTGGTTTGTGAGGGAGATCACTCAAAATTTAAGAATTTGGTAGATTCGGTATCGCTAATCTCAGCCTACTAGGCAAAAGATAATATGCTAATAATTTTAAACATGTTCGGATATTAATGCATATTTCACGGATATTAATACACTCTCATAAATATTAATATACTTTTCTCGGATATCAATGCACCTTTTATCTATTATCCTTAATTCTTACGCTCTTTGAACGGAAGTTAGAATAATCCCATAAAGATTGCTCATTTCCCAAAATGAAAACTTAAATTAATGTATTTTTATCAAGAAAAATTCAAACTCCTTTTTCTATAAATTAGAAGAATTCTTGATATTCAGCAAGTAGCGGTAAACTGTTTGAATTTTTCCGATAAACATGCACAGTGTTTAAGTGTAATTAAGTTCTAGTTTTGCGGGCCGATCAATATTTTTACAGTAAAACAGAGGGGATAATAATCACTCTGCTTGGTTCTTATTTTGAGAGTAACTTTTTACTCTTACAGTTTTTAATAAATCTCTCTCTCTATCTCTCTTCACTCATTATCAATCATTACATCAAAAATAACTTTCTAAAATGTAAACCAAACAAAGTGAATATTGTTCTCATTCTCGAAACAATACAGTTGGAATGTGTATAACATGGAACAGAGCACACATTTGTCCAGTTAAGTTTTACAGTAACAGTAATTAACCCGCCAGTTTCTCAACAGAAACAACAGTGGACAGATTTGGGTCACGTCTTTCCTTCTGTAACCCTACAGCACTTGGGTCAGAAACTTTTATGGAGGAGTGTATACGGGCATCCCTTCTAGAGAAGGATAGAGGGTCCCCACGCACATCAATAGTAGTAGTAGGCGTTAGGGTAGAGACAGAGTCTCGAATTTCGTTGTTTGTTTGCATTCGTCGGTATTGACTTTCCAAAGCATTTGAGTGCCCCAAGAATTCTCCTCCTCTTATATTGTAATGTCATTTGATTTTGACTTGGGATAGAAAAGGACCTATGTTTGTACCACAGTATGATTCCTGTAGGAGTAGTAGTTTTTTTGAAAATTTTAAAATCAGCAAAATGAGCTGACAATAGTGAATGTGTATTAAAAGATATAAAAAATATATAGAAATACGTATTTTTTTTATCTTCTAATGTGGTTATCAATTTTGTCAACCCAGTGGGCTGACAATAGGAAGACCGTAGTTTTAATTGCTTCACACTGCAACAACTCGAAAGTGGAAAAGTACTGGTGGTGAAAAGGCAGAGGACAGTGGGTGGTGACGGTGGTGGAGAGGTAGAGGACAGTCAGATCACCGGCCTCATTAAACTAAGCATTTGGGCTGAACCGTGCTTGATGGGTCAGCCCCAGATCGCCCCGTGACAATTGGCTTGAATGCGTGATCATCAGAACTGATTGGGGCATTGGATTCTCACCAAAGTTTACGTTACTCAAATTGACATTCTCGCTTCGGCTTCATCCGCCACAGCTTGCACGGCTGCTTCCTTCTAAGGAGGAACGCTTTCCTAATGATGTATTTTTACATTCCATAGCTTTGGCATATCACTTAGCCCCCCATTCATCTTCGGCGCGAGAGCGCTCAATCAATGAGCTATTACGCACTCTTTAAAGGATGGGTGCTTTTAGACACGCCTCATGGCTGTCTCTGCGACCCTACCTCCTTTTTCTTGAGCGGTCATTCAGGGGGCCTTTGCTGGTGATCCGAGCTGTTTCCATCTCGACTATAAATTCTTGTGGAGTCAGACAAATAATAAGAGGCTTAATGCCGGCCTTCATCGAAGCCCGTGCCAACAGAGGGCAGAATTAGCCTCTACGAATTTGTTGTGGTGCATATAAGTAGTAATAAATATATCAAAGTAATAATAAATATATCAAAGGATGGATCGCACATGGCGCAAGTGTATCCTTGAGTAACAGTGTTAAGTTTCAGTTGTCCATAACGGGTTGCTATTGTTGCCATGTCTGTGGCAGGCCAAATTGCAAATATTGGACAAACTCATTCAGAATGTGCAGCCCGTATTTCCCTTCGAAGAAAGAATAGGAGTGGTATTTAATAGTCAGCTGGGCCTAAAATCCAACCCATGTAAGATAAAACTGGGCTAGCGTTGGTTTCTTTTAGCCCCCTCCCCTTGCATTATGACCTTAGCCCAAATCAGCCTCAAACTGTCTAATTTTTTTTAAAATTTATTTTCATGTTTAATAAATTGTTTATCAAAAATATTTAGAGTTTCTCATTATCCTGAATGAGACATACTGAAAGAATTAAAATATGAACCTTATTTTTGTCTAATTGTTGTAAAACTCCTACTTTATAAATTACTATTAAGAATCGCAAAGATGAATACATAAATCCAAGGAAAACAAAAATTGAAAAACAATAAAAGTGAGTCAATTTTAAAAAGCTAATGAAAAAAAGTTGATGTTTACTCTGGATTATTTTGTTGGGACTAACTTTTCCCCGAGAGTTCGGAAAGGTAGACCATTCACTGCCCACTCAACCAGTAAAATTCGTTTATTTTGGCTAAATAATTCATTTAGGGTTTTTTTTTTTTTGTCTTTATTCATTTATTTTTTTGCATTTGTTAGTTTTCATCAATTTTTTTAGATTATTATTTCGTCATAACGAGAAGAATTTAAAAAGTAAAAAATTAAAATCGAAAGTCAAATTTTTATGAATAAAAACAAAAATAAGTCAATAAAAAAAAGTTTACAAAATAGGCCTAGAGTTTTGGTGGGGTCAGTGAAAGCTCCACCGTTGATGTCACAGCTCCTGTGGCCGACCGATCACAAAACCCAAGAGCACGTCCAGTTTACATGCCCGTCATCATCACCTTTTTTTGTTTTTTTGGTAATGGTAAATTGGTACTCCAATATACGGAGTATAAGGTATCCCGAATCAGATCGCGTGCAGACTCTTTCCTATAGCCTCTTTTTATAGCCTTTTTACATGATTATATGTGGTGGTGAGGTGATTTCAAAAATTACTAGCAAGAAAAATCGAACATAAAATCTTAAATAAGAGCAAACTCATAAATCTCAAGTTTAGCGGTAAGAAAAGTGAATCCACAGGAAACTTGCTTTCCTTGATTTGTATCATTGATAGGTGGGGCAAATATACACATTAAAAAAAAGTTTTGAAGATAAAAAAATTTTCCCACCGTAAAATTAGGGTTTTTTAAAATTGTAAGGGAGGTGACAACCCTTACAAGCCCTTATACAATCTTCCCTCTGGCAGACAGATCCGGAGGTGTTGTAGTTTATCTACTTTCGGATCTGGTTGTCTATTTTGGCAATGGATGGCTCAAATTGGGATCCAAACAATCAATTGCTCGGTTTAGTAGGAGCTCGAATTAAATTCGAGCCGTCTATACCGAGATGAACGGTCGGATCAGCCGCACTATATGGTGTAGTGCGGCAACCGCACTACAGCCCTTCCCAATTCCTGGCAGGCTCCATCCTTGCTAGCATGCCTTTGTATAATCTACAAACACTTGATGACAAAGAAACATAAACTAATAAGGAAACATGTATAATAAAAAAACCAAAACTAATTAGGGAACATGAATAGTAATTGCCAGCCTAACTAGAAAAAATGAATGCTAGGAGTATAATTCTCAAGACAAAATACGAAGTATAATAATCTGAATTATCGGGCAAAACCCTTGGGCTTGTCATCACTTTTTTTTTAGTGTCATCTAAAACAACAAAACCCAAAAAACAAAATGACGAAATAATTTAGTATTTTTTTTTAGGAAGAAGGTGATTGCTGACATGGGCTTCTGGAAGCCAGTCCATTCCATCAACGGCTCAGATTCGCTCACAGCCTCCTTAAGTCTGTTTTTTCTTCCCTCCCCACTTTCCATTTTCACTCCCCACTCTCCACTCTCTCTCTCTCTCTCTCTCTCTCTCTCTCGGATATATGATGCTAGGAAAACGCCAGAGGGGTCCTATCAGGAGAACTGCAAGCATGAAAGGGATCAACGTGGATCTGAACGACGCCGTGGAAGTTTCAGAACCGTCCGATTATCCTCATCAAAACCTGGTGATCAATGGTCAGGCGGTTCGGTCACCGTACGATGGAAGCGGGAGCATGGTGTTGGGTGGTGGGCCCAGTGGGTTCGACCACCGTGTGATGGCGATGGTGTCTCCCAGGTACAACAACAACAACAAAAGGAGTGCTGCAGGCGGCGGGGGCGGTGCAGTTGTAGAGACGGCTCACTTTTTGAAGACGTGTGGTCTCTGCAACCGTCGGTTGACAGCTGGCCGTGATATCTACATGTATAGGTATTCCTCTCATCCATTGTTAAAACTCTCGCGATATTGTTATACCCCGATATACAAAACTGATGTTATGAGACGGGAAAACTCCATGCTTATCGGTCGATTCTATCGCCTTGCAACATATGGTTCTGATTCACGCACTGGTTTACGACTGCCACGACCATTTATGCGGCTTATGTCCAATTTAATTAGGTGCTTCAAAATTTTTGAAAATTGCCCAAGGCGTGTTCCTTTGGAGGATTCAAAGTCTCTCCTTATGGTTTTTAAGAAATTTTCTATATATATCTTTTCATTTATTATTCTTAAAAACCTCTCTCAAAATCCAAATCAAACAAGATCCCGATGTTTTCGATGCCTTTATTTCCTTGATCAACACGGCTACCTTGCCTAAGTATCGTTATTTGAAACCTAGGTGGATGATTGATTTCTTTGGTTTTATTTTGTTTGAGTTGAATAGGTTTTCGTATTTTGTTCACCGAAGATAGGAATTAGGAAGTATAGGAACGTAGAGAAATTCAAGGTTCCCTTATAGTATGGTTTTAATGTAGGAAATTGATATTCGCACCCATTTTATTTATGAAGTTAAGTTACTAATAACTTCACGATAAAATCGAAGCGCCTTCAATAAAAAATAAAGCGCGAAAATCAGTAGTATTCGTTTTTCCTTTCCTTTCTGATGACATGGTGAGCTCATAAAGCAACTTTGGATTTTATGTTCTCAACAAAATTAAGTTCAACTCAACTCAACGCAATAAAAAAATGGAGTTCAACAACTTTAAGATGGTAAAAGATCTATAAGATGACACGAGTGGTGATCGTCTTCCACTAGAAAGATATGGAGTATATATATTTTTTTTAAAAGCGTAGAAGAAGTCCGTTTTACCCCCAAGAAATTGGTCTGGTTTGATTTTCACTATTAATAAAAAAAAATTGTGATTCGGTAGAGGTTTGAAAAGTCAACAAAATTGTGAATCGGTAGAGGTTTGCCTTGTCGTTGACTTTTCAAGAGGTAGAATACCCTGAAACATTGAGCGCCAATTATTAGTTTCCAAGTGAGGAGGAAAGATAAAAGAATTCAAAGTTGGAACAGGGCATTGGAGAAAGGGAAAGCCACGATATTAATTAGTAGAAGCCACTATCTCCATTATTTGTGTTATACAGCTTTCATAAAATATCCTAGTTCTGCAGAACACATACTGACACAGTAATATATATTTAAATATGTGCGTGGATATTCACATTCTATAACATTATTTCTTAAATAATTAAATACTTACTTCTGTCAAAAAATACAAGCATATTTATGTTTTATTTTTGCAGGGGAGATACTGCATTTTGTAGTCAAGAGTGCAGGGAGCAACAAATGAAACATGATGAGAGGAAAGAGAAGTACTCATTGGCAGCTTCTAAGAAAGATGGAAATCATCGCCACCACTCGCCTCCGAACACCGCCACTGCCACCGCAACCTCTGACGTTGGATTATATATTAGCTAGTACTAATGCATGTTCTTACTTTCTCTAGCTAATTACTTACCCAGCGGTGCTATCTCCGCTGCTCTGTTTCACCGCTCCTTCTAATACAGCGCTAAATCTCACCGTTTGTCTCATCAATCAATGCTTCGGATTTTAAAACCTTTTCAAATCCGGACTGTCCAAAATAGTTTTAAATGGTAAGATTGAGAGCAGTGGGGTAGCTTTTTGTTACTTGTACTCCAATATTTTGGAGATATATACTTATGCGGCTTGTTAACTCACCAATTTAATTGTGGTGAATATGGTTGTAGTAATTGCTTGCGGTTATCCCTAATCTGTAATTAGTAGTAGGATATTTGCTATGTAGTTTTCTTGCAACTTCACAGTCTCATCTCATTTATAGTAATTAGAATCGCTTTTCACTTTCTTTATTTAAGTGCGCTATTTCTTTTTTATTGTCTTTACCCAAATTCTTCGAATACAGCTAGCTGCCTGATCACGACCAAAAAAAAAAAACTTCCTTAATTAGTTAATTTAGAGTGTGCTTCCCTAATTAAAAATAAATACTTATTTTTTGAATTAAAAGTGATGTATTATGAGAGAATAACATGTTTTGTAAAACAGAAAATAAGTACTTTAAGAATAAGAACCTTAGCAGAAAAAGTATTAATTAATAGATTAAATAATAGTACTATATTTTTTGGTGTATTTCCAAGTGGGGTGTCAAGAATCCTATTTCAATTTCGTGAAAATGGTTAAAATTCAAACACCCCTACATACTTCATCTTATCATTAATTACAGATTAAAATAATAGTACTACATAAATATAGGGAACTCTAAGGCTCTGTTTGTTTTGATGTAAAATGTTTTACAATGTAAAATATTTTTTCAGAAAATAAATTTCAAATTTTTATTTTTCGGTGCTTGGTTGGCACTTGAAAAATATTTTCAAGAATTAACAAAATAGTGTAGAGAGAGAGAGAGAGGCTTAAACAATAGAGAGATTTTAGAATATTGAAATTAAATGTGGGTCATGACTGACAATCGAAGAAACTGAGCAATGAGAATTGCAGTAGAAGGCAGCGGATTCACTTCGGAAAATAACTTACCGAAGATTTAAGGGTAAATCATTTTCATCTAATTAATGAAAATTGTTTTACATGTAAAATATTTTTCTTATTTTTTATACAACCAAACACTAAAAAATAGATAAAATATTTTACGCCCAAACAAACGGACCCTGAGTTTGTCATAAAAAAATCCAAGACACCCTGATTACAGGAAAGCATTGTCTTTTCAGTTATGAATATAACTATTTGAAACTTTATAGTACCATTTCACATTAGTTTAGTGAAAAACTTGTGGACTTCATTTGGTGACGTCCGTTGTCTACAACCACTGTTTTCAAAGCCCAAATTATTAGAACCCATAGCCATAAAAATCCCAAGTGATTTGGCCAAGCATTTTTTCTTTTTGAGATCACATCTTCAAATCTTATAAATGTCAAATATTTCAAATCTTGAAATCACTGAAAGATTTGTCTGATTGTTAATTTTAAAGCTCCGAAATTGTTCGAGGAGTGCGTAAGCTGACTTCGGAATCCGATTATAGGGATGAAATGATTAGAACCCATAAGGCCATAATTAACCACATACGATATGTGGTCTCTCCATTTCTAAAAGTTCACTTTCATGCATGACGACTAAAAAAGTGAGTAATTACCAACTCAACATGTGTTAGATTCTTATTTTTTAGTCCAAAAACTAATTAATGACATTCTATAAAATATACTCCCAAATGCGGATTGGGAGGGGTTGTAGTGCACCTCCTACTACAGCGTGTAATGCTGCCGATCCAACTGTCCATCTTGGTATAGATGGCTCGAATTTAATCCGAAACTCCTATACTAATCCAAGTCATCGATTGTTCGGATTAAAATCCTAGCCATCCATTGTCGAGATTGACAGCCGAATCAGCCGCATTACATGTGTAGTGCAAGATGTGTACTACAGCACTCCTGAATCCCCTAAATGCTAGGCTAGAAGCTAGCTATTTGCAGCTACATGGGGGCAATGATCAAGATTGAAAACCGACAGATGAAGAAGTGTCCCCCCATCATATTTTGTCTCTTATTCCTCAATTCTCTCATTGGTTCTTGATCAATTTCAATAATATGATTTTGTTTTGGATGTTTGTAAAAGACGAAATACTAGCCATACTTCCATGGGTACGTAACGTTAATGGTAGACGCACTTCCAGTGTCATATTAACTTTTATATGAATTTTGTCCTCATAATTCATCGAAAAGATTACGATAAACACCTTAATATATATGATGTTTATACATATCGATTTTTTAATTATAATTTCTTGAATTTTTGTGCAGATGTTATGAATATCAAGGCAAATATAGAGAAATTAAACACAGTCAAGTAGATCTAGAGCTTTTTGGGCATTTTCTTAGATATTTTTAAAATTATTTGGATAAAAATCATAATTGTTTTACTTTTTCAATTCCTCTCGTCGAGATAAATTAATAATCAACAAAAATTTATCGTGAAACTAACAAACAAAAAAAAATTGAACAAGGGAAAAAAAAAAACCCTAAAAAAACTAAGAGAAATGGGAGCCTAGTAGGATGGTGAATGGTATAATTCCCAAGAAATGCAAGCAGCAAAGCCTTCTATTCCCAAGAACAACTAATCAATTCCCAAAACTAGTGGCACATACAAACTAGTCCATTATTATGGAGTGTTTAGGTCTGTTAACGCATATTTTTATTAATTTTGAGAAATCAATTCCACTGTAAATTTGCGGAATCCAAAAAAAATACTATTATTGTTTTGAGTTTATTATGTGGATATGAGAGGTTCATGAGTACGAGCCAATTAAGGGAATACTCCAATAAGGAAGAAAGAGGTTCAGTTGGAGTTTTGTCGGTCATGATTATGTTGGGTTGGCGTGTTGAAATGGAAGCTCTCTTGACATCTATGGATAGTCCCCATCCCTTTAATCAATCATGGGACCACCATTCCAACATTATTTGGTTGGTTTTGATATCTTATTTTGCACAAATTCCTGTACTATAAAATACCTTTGCTGTCCCAATTTGAGAAATCAATTTGTTTAATCAAGAAAAGAGGATGATTGCACCTTTTTTTTAAAAATATATATAATTCAAGTATTCGGGCCAGTAATTTCCGCGAAAGATCATTGACTTTTAGAGTTTAACCCTACAAAAATTGACATTTTAGCTTTTGAAAACTACTCCTTCCGTCTTAATTTATGTATCCTCTACGGAAAATCGTGCATTTTAAGAATTTCAAATTTTTACTCTAAATTTCCAAAATTAACCTTAAAAATTGTGAAGTTAATTATACGTATGAAAATCGCTTATATCTTTCAATATGGATCTCAAAAAATACGTAATATAGATTTTGTTTGATAGATCTTAATTAATTTTATTATTTAAAGTTTTCAAAATCATGAAAAATATTATATATTGAAAGATATTGTCAATCTAAAAATGAAACGAATATAAAAAGCTGTCAAATCAATATGTACTTTTTAGGGGTAAAAGTGAAAGTTTGGTATATTTTGATGATTATTTTTAGAAAGTGAACACTTATTTTAGGACGTCCCAAAATAAAAATATGGACACTTAAATTGAAACGGATGAAGTATTACCCTAAGCCAAAAGAGAAGGCAAATGTGTAAAATAAAGAATTAGAGGGATCGTAGGGAGTATGAGATAATTGACTGCGACAGGATAGTTAGCTCTTTTGGCTACGTCTAGAAAATATTTCGGGAAATCCTGGCCGGTCCCAAATTTTACATAGGGTTTCATGCAAACTATTTTTTAAAGTGATATCCCATCTAGACCCTTTTTGAAGATGTTTTTACTATTTTGCCCCTATCACTTTTTATATCCCTAGAATTCACACCTCCGAGAATTCACACCCTCAAAAATTCACACCTTCGAGAATTCACACCCTCAAGAATTCACACCTCCCAGAATTCACACCTTCCAAGAATTCACACTTCCAAGAATTCACATTTCCCAGAATTCACACCCCTTTGTAAAATTTACACCCCTAAAATTCACATATTTTTTTGCAGAATTCACGCCCCATCTGTACTATGCATACCCCCAGAATTTACATCTCTTTCAATAATTCACACTCATTCTTGGTGTGAAATTTTGGTTAAGTCTTGGTGTGACTTCTGGGTGAAGACTTGCTGTGAATTCTGGGTGTGAATTTAGGATAAAATCTTGGTTTGAATTCTGGGTGAAGTATTGGTGTGAATTCTTATTGCGAATTTTGGGGTAAAATCTTGGTTTGAATTTTGGGTGTGAATTCGGGTTATTTGGCCAAAATAACCCTTAGAAAATAATATGCAAGAAAATAATACCAATATGAAGCCAGAAACATAATCAAAACCAAAACTTCATATCAACAAATGCCCAAAGCAAAGGAAAAACCATCTTTACATATCTATCCATCATAAATCAAGATTTATATTCTTTAAAAGAAAGAATACGATTTATTACAGTTACTAACAATTTATTACAGCTACTAAAACCAAATTAATGCGTTTTCAGAGGTCGATAAAAAAAATTTAATTCGTTTACATAATTCACACATCTGCGCAAAATTCACATCTCTTTTCAATGAACTCACACCACTCAAAAAAAAAAAAAATGGTGTGAATTCTTTTCATGCTTTCGTTCGGCCTTCCGCTCGACAAAAAACTAATGTGAATACAGAGTTTCAAAGCGTGTGAAAACTAGAAGTACAACATTCTTGAGCGTGTGAATTTGGCCCCAGTACACCATTTGCAAAATTCACACCTTTACAGAATTCACATCCCTAAATTCACATATCAATTTACACCAAAAATATACAATTCACATTTGTAAATCAACCTAATATTTAATAAAGTAAGCTAGAAATGACCAAAAAAAAAAACTAGAAGTACAACATTCTTGGGGACTGTATTGATCTCAATTCAGAATTTACGTTGTTTTTTTTTTCCTGATCCGCCATTCGTATTTCCAATCAAGGTCTGCGTGTGAAATGTTGGTGTGAATTTTGGGTGGATTTTTGGTGTGAATTGTAGGTATAAATATTGGGTGTGAATTCTTTGATACGTGAATTTACACCTTCAGAATTTACTTCCATTTGCAGAATTTCACACTCTAAAATAGCCCGATCTACATATTCACAACTCTAAATCCAAAATTTACACACGCATATGCAGAATTCACACGCTCAAATTACACAAACAGCCATAATCTCACCCAACCTCAATCATATGAGCAGAACAACTATAATTAAAATGATTTAAAAAAAAAACCTCATAATTCACCACATATATCAATAAACAAACATAAAAAAAGAAGAAGACATAAATCAATAAACAAACAAACAAAAAACAAATGACGGAGAGACCAAGAACTCTCCTGAACCACGTCCACCTCGATGCCGACGACTCCATAGCCCCGCTACTGAAGCTTTTTCCATCCTTCAAAACCTAATCAAACTCAAAACAAAGATTAGGGTTGCAACTGATTGGGGCTTCGTAGCTACTCCTCCACCCACTTCGGTGGCTCCGATCGAGTTATGTCGAAGTACCACTCGGGAGATTCCGACGAGGAGTTGGAGTTCCTTCGCTGCCGGTCCACGGCAACGTCGCTCCAGAACTCGAACCACCTCGGGGTCCTGCCCGTGACAAAATTGAGTAGGGGTGAAGACGAGTGTAACGCGTCGATTTCTCAAGGGATTTCGGAAACATTAACCCTAAAATACACTGAATTTTACAAACTATTAGGTCCTTATTTATCCTTATACAAAAATTACAATTTCAAAATAATACAAAAATCTATGTACATTTACTTAATAAAAGCAACTCTAGAGCGACTCTAATTTTGACACGAATTCCAAGCAACGTTGGCCCAGACTCCATTCCAGGGGTCCCACCTGTATCAACTGCTCCACTGTGGAATCCTGCACACTCTGGCAAATTGAACGCCGAAGCAAACGATTTGCCAGGATACAAACGTATCCTGAGTGATAATTCACCAAGTAGAAATCCTAAAACCCAATACCACAATATGCAGATCAACAATATAATAATTAATAATACACAAAAGGTATAGAATAATAACACATCGTCTTTTTCTTTACTATCCATCATCTTACATGTAATCTAAGGATCATCTCCGCGAGATCCTTTCCTCCCACATCCACTAACTACAATCGTCTCATGGGTCCACCCTTCCTCTTGCTTGTCCTGCACCAGGGTCCTAGGTGAGCGCATCTAAGTTATGTACCGAGTATGTTCTCACTTAAGACCATAACAGGAGGATCGAGTCATCCCATGACGTATCGTACATTAGGGTCGGACATCCACTACCCCACGCTAACTATAACCGTCTCATGGGACCCATTCTCTTTCTCCAAGAGAAACTTTCCATGACGTATCATATATTAACGTCTCACTAACTATAACCGTCTCATGGGACCCATTCTCTTCCTCGAAGAGAAACTTTCCATGACGTATCATACGTTAGCGTCACAACACCGGGCCCCTCAGGTAACCCATTTCAACATAGGGCCCCATAGGTTACCCTTGCCATCACCATGGCTCAAATCACAATCCACACAATCACACTTCCAACACTTTACTAGTTTTTATTTACTTAACATCGTCTACGTGAGTCACTACTCGTAACCACCCAGGGAACCTATTTGTCCAATCTACAACCACAACAAAATATCACACGGTTCAACATTTCAACTAAAAGTACTAACATGCTAACAACACACAACTATGCGATAAAATTAATCCTGTCATAGAATTAATCATTCGAGTAACAAAATAATATTCAGTCAAACAATTAATTACTACACTTAAAATTAAGTCTGCTTCTCTCATTTAGAAATTTTATAAAATATTTCTACTATTTATAAATTTTTCTTTAACTCTCATATTATTCATAGATTTTACAAACAAATTTTTATTGGAAAATACTTATTGCTAAATTTAGTATTTACTAACTATATTAAATATAAATATGAGATTTTTATAACAACAAAATTATGCGAGGCTATTCTAGTCAATATTTATTAGAGTTAAAGATTAACTAATATATAATATAAAATATTTCTTATTTACAATCTAAATAAATTTTTACTAGTAAAATATTCTTGTTAATATTTCATAAATATTTATCTACCCCAATAATTTATTAAACACGTAAACGTCCACTCAAATACAAATCAACAATGCATCATCAATAATAATTTCACAATCAAATACTTGTTAAACGATCATAAATTTTCACAGGGTATAACACTAATCATTCCAGTACAACCGGACTAAATTTTAATATAAACAGGACTAAAAATAAATTAACAATTTAACAGCAGATCATCATCTTTAATAAACTTTAAATCTAAGTAACTCCATTAAAATGCAGATAAAGGTTTCGGGTTTTCGAAAAACTATCTCAAACGCGATTCTATGTCCGAATAAGTGTTATACGGTGTTCGTAGATCGCCATGGTGGTTCTGAAATCTCGAGGCAGCGTCCGGCGGCACTCTGATAGGGCCCGCAGTAGCGGTGTGCCCACGAAACTCACGGTGTGCACACACCTACGGCCACAACTCTCTCTCTCTCTCTCTCTCTCTCTCTATATATATATATATATATATATATATATATATATATATATATATATTCTAGACTCAACAATAGAATTGGAAGTAAAATAATATACTGGTGTTCAATTTTCGGATTGTGTGGGTATGTATAATGAGAGAGAATAAGATAGTAAGAAGGTGAGAGGATAAGTGTAGAAGTGGTGGAATGAGGAAGGAGAGGGATACTGATAATGATAAAAGGATAGGAGACAAGTGCCACATTTGGGGGGAGTTTTCAATTCTAATGTATGTGGACGCTTGTATGTACATGGTGAGAATGTATCTGGACGCTTTTATGTATAGGATGAGAGAGAGAAGTGGAGAGGTAGTTTGAATAGAGTTCTACTTAGGGTTTAGATAGGAAAGATAAGAGATGAATATGAATCACTGATTCCTTATATATCTAAAGTTTAAATACATATCTTATACAATAATGCAAATAATATCAATTGTACACATAATAATATATTTTAATTATTCAATCTAATTAATTATTGAATTAGGAATTTAACAATATAAATTTGTATTAAAAAAAATTTGGGTCGAAAATCCGGGTCGTTACAACGAGTGACGGGTAGATCGATGATGCGACGGAGCGCGGGAGGAGGCGCAACGAAGGTGAAGAGTTTGGAAGAAGAAAGCGAATAGAGAACAGAAGACGAGATGCGTATGAATGACGAAGAGGCGGGGGTATTTTCAGAAGTTTACTTAAAACGGGATTTATGCAGAATGGGCTTGAAGTGGTGGGTTTGGACAGGAGCCCTTTTACAAAATGGGGCCGGCCATTCAGAACCCCAAAATATTTGACTTTCCATTTTCCACTCTCGAGCTCCAATCTTTATTGCCAAGCAAAAAGATACTTCTTCCGTCCCAAAATAATTCTCCGGTCCATAAAACGAGAACTAAAAAATAATGCATGAGATACTGCCTAAAATTCGAATCTGAATCTTAATTGCTCTTGAAGTTGTAAATTGTAGTATTAATTTATTCCTAATTTCGTTTTGTTTCCTAGAACCCTTCCAAAGCAAGACCACTTTGTACCCATCTCCAGAGATTAAATTAATTAATCCGGGATATCTAGCCACCAATATTTGATAGGACGTGTAGACCTATATATACATAATCTATACATATATACATGGGGCTGATTCCCCTCACACAAAAGTTGACACAAATTTTGACACAAGTTTTTTGTGGGACACCAAAATGGGTCCTACACAAATGATCGAAGTAGTTTAATTTGCTTAAAACGTATTTTTAAGAGTTTCCATAACAAATCAACTCATTCCAATATATATAGTATATATTTATATATTTATGCATATCTAAGGAAATGTTCACACAATGACAGAACTAGGATTTGAATAGGCTAAGGGTGACACTGTTCGATGAGAGTCCACTATAAATAGTTGGGTATGTTATTTGTAAAAGTACAAAAAAGAAAGTATTAAAGCCATATACTTTGGACTAGACTTTGTTTTTTTTTTAAATATAAAAATAAATATTTAGTTCAACTGTCTTGTACCTTTATATGAAATTCGTCTATATGTTGTTATAATTGCCGAACTTTCATCATTTATGTAAAAAAAAATCGAATATTTGAATCTCAACCGGTATCTAATTGACTTTCATTAGTATAAAATAAATTTCTTAAAAACAGAGGTGACACATGTCACACCCTCTCTACACATCTCAGAGTATAACCATCAAAATATTACGAGTTAATTTTTTACCATGTTATCCTTGGTCCCCTTAGATTACATACTCAGCCTTTTTATATTAGCACGCTTGTATCAATCTCCAACTCGTATGATCTCATCATCTTAATCAAAATAAGTAAAATAATGTGGACACATTCATCATGTCTCGCAATGTCCAACCTACACTGCCATCAGTACTTAACACACAAATCACGACTGTGGGAACAATATATATATACAATTTATAAGGCCCCATTTCACTTTCTATTGCCCTTAGAAAATGCGAACTTATTGTGATCAAGTGACCCTATGCTAATTCTTTAGAGTTTCATATTGTCCTCTGAGAGGTGTTTTGGTTATCAATTGCTTTCAATGGGTACTTTTCAAAACTCATCTGTTGGTGATTTGGGCGCATGTCATCAAGCCATTTGCACAAAACTAATGAATGAAAGTCAGAAAAAAAATTACAATGTCCCGGCAGGAGGCTCATGTTATTTTGACACAATCTCAAATACATACTATTGGATTAAACCCATTTCTTTTTGGATGCAAATAAGTTGACTTACGTGATGTGACGGATTTTACAAAGCCAATATTGCTTCTAAACTTGACACCAAAGGCGACTTGGCCATTTCGGACAGCAATGTTGGCTTGCGGGTGGACACAAAGTTTGTAAAAAAAAAAAAATGATAAATTATGACTTTGGCAAGCAATATGCAACGAGTGGACTTGCTCTATGAGTAGATAGTTGAACTCATCATTTCTGATTTAGGTGATGTGACAGATTTGACATACAGAGCCAGAATTGCTTCCAAACCTGACACCATACAAAGACGACTTTGCCATTTCAGACAGCAATGTTGGCTTGCTGGTGGACATAAAAGTTGTGATTTTTTTTTTTTTTTTGATGAATTATGACTTTGGTAGCCAATATGGCAATATCCAACCAGTGAATTTGCTCTGCAAGTGGAGAGTTGAACTCATCATTTTTGTCTGTTGATTACATCTTTTTGGTATTTTAAGTTGCTTTCCTGTATCGACTCTCTTGGTTCCACTACAAATACGCCCAAAAATCCATTCATATTATCCCGCTGAGGAGAATTATTCGTTAAATTATACAACTAGTTACTCTGTATATTAGTATCGCTTTACTTTTTTACGTTGGATTTGGTGGGAAATACTACTGTATCCACCTAGCTAATACCAGAGAAAAAGTTACAGTTAGTTTTTTTTTTTTTTTTGAATATTTTTCATCAGAAAGCAGGGACATTATATTCATAGTGAGAATTCATGAGATAACCAAGTACAACAACTCAACCAATATAAGAAATGAAGGAAAAACTCCTCTAAGGGAAGAACACCCACACGCAGGTGAGAGGATTCGAATTCCCGACCTCCAAATGAGATGCAAGAGTCCTAATCGGTTGAGTTTGCCCCAGTTGATTAGTTACTGTTAGTTTGAGTCCTTTTTCTTTTTTTTTCCCCTTCAGTACATGTGGCTCTTTCGGCGCATACATACGCGTATCTGTATCATTCCAGCGACGGGATGCAGTCGGAGTTTGACCCAACCAAACATCTGATCTAATGACTTCTGATAGTATCACAGAACTTCCAACAATGTTGAGTTCTTAAAACTAAACGGTAATAGGCCAGGTTTCTTTTTCTGACTTTCAAAAACCTCCATTTCTCTGTTTCTTTTGCAAATTGAGCTTAATCAATGGACTTATAATGCACTTTATAGGACAGTAGTCATTAGGCTTTGCGTTCATCTCATCTCACAAATCTTTCTGGGCCAAGGCCCATTCTTCTTTGGTTCAATGTTTCCCAGGTTCAGTCTTGTTGTTGTGATGTTACACTCTTCTGTTCTATAAGTAGCCCTTGGAGATAATTCTAGCCAGGAAGTTGGTTTGGAGAGGTTTTTTTGGGCCTACTTTTCCCCCTGGCCTCCTCTCACTGTCTCATAACTGGTCGGGCCAAATAGGCCCATTACCTTTGTAGGATTAGCTCACCTCCATACTTTCATGTCTCCATAACTCTCAAAACCCACCATCTGGAGCCCAGCCCACTCTAGTCTCACATAAATTATCCAAACCATTCATCTTATAAGTCGTGCAGAAAATGAAAATATTGAGAGACTCGAACGGCGATCAGCATGTGGACAGCTTGTATTCTATAGTACTTAATAGAATGAACAGTTTGAATTTGGTTGTCATGCATTTTCGTAGAACAAAATACAACTAGTACAGGTACACCTATCTGCATCCGATCAAAGCTACTTTTGTCGGACAATTTAATTATCGTTATGGCCTGCAATGAGGTCTGCAAATGATAGTTTGGACCCTTTGGAGGAGGGATGTGGGAAGATGGGAAACGCCTGGAAGTGTGAGAAATTGACCATCACACTTGGGCGATGGGCATGAAGAAGTTTTAGTCATATGTTAGACTTTTATCTCATATCACTCAGCCACCCAAACTTACTTATATGATATAATCTAAAAACTACTTTACCATTTACCAATGACTAATTGGTTTTGGGTTAGAACCCTTCAAGAAGTCTAACACGGCATCAGAGCTAGGTATTGAATGACCTCATTTCACGTGATCGATTCTCTATCTGAGTCAATTTCCTCACATGGCTTACCCAAACTACCCAGACTTGATTAATGTAATCTAGAAGGTATTTCCATGAATGATATTGGGACAGTGATTTATCAAGCTGCTTTGCAGGAAAGTTCTCAGAATGAGAAGAGATATGACAGAAAACGACGAAGAGGTCCGGCGAGGAGGGGAGAGGGATGAGATTAGGGAATTGGGAAAATTAGGATTAAGGTTTGGGGAGGAGAGATGGAGGGGTTAATAAGCTATTTAACATCCAACTCAGCAAAATTTGCCATCAATTTGACAGATTTAGACAACAAGGGGGTAATTGATTAACAACTTAATGGTTTAGGAGTCTTAATTTAAGTTTATTAAAGTTTAGGTGTCTATTAAACATTGGAGTCAATGCTTAGCCGGATTTTTGAAATTTCCCCCATTTAATTTTACTGATACAGAGACAAGAAATCGAAATTCCGTGATTTCAACATATAGCGACAAATGTGTTTTGGAAAATAGTGTGTGGCAAAACCTAGAACAATCCTTCCAAATTAAGATAAGGTCCCGCAAAGTGACATCGAGGAGCTAGAGCTTTAGACCGGGTGGGTGTCGTATTGTACTAGCTTAATTTGGAAGGGTACTCCATTTGAAATGTAAACAAAAACTGTCCTGTTCCTCTTAGCAACCATTTAATACACAGGACAATAATGATAGAGGTGGGGACTTTACTAAGGCTTTGTTTGGACACTTGGAAGTTGAAATCGAAGGCAACATTTGCACTCCAGTAATGGAACTATATGAAAGGTCCAAATCCAAATCCTTCAGCAACAAGAGTTAAAAATTATGATGGACCTACCCCAAGGCGAGGGGTAGCTCAAGTTGAAATAATGATGAACTGTAAATTCATACATTTTTTTCCCCCCCAAAAAGAGAAAAATCTTTTGTGAATCTCTTTGTCCCGGCGTGGATGGTCTGCCTTTGACTCCGAGGGAAATAGTCGAGGTGCGCGTAAGTTTGCCCAGACATCCCTGACAATCGAAAAAGAAAAAAGAAAAATGATGGACCACACCCATCAATTATGAAGAACCAAAAAGCAAACCAAGAACTCATATCTGCCATAATTTATGTACTACATACATTTTTATGTGGACAGCTTTTGTTTGGATGTCTATATGACTGATTTTATATACATGCCATGCACCACATGGTTGCTCTGAATGGAGTGGCCATGGTTCTTCAAAAAAAAATGGGACCATTACTTTTTGAAGGCCCCCATCTCTCACCATCAAAGCTAGAAGAAGAATTCTTCAGGCACATGTCCAGTTCTGGTAATTTTGGACCACTCCTATCCTATTCTTGAGAAAGTTGATAGGGAACCATGAACATCCCCGTGATCACATGATGACAAATTTCAGAAAGACATCCTTTTGCCATCTTGTTGAATTATGAGTGCTCATGTACCCCAACTTTTACAGTATTGGACATGACATAAAAGAATCAAGATCCTCTCATTTGACGTGTCCGTTTTCTAAGTCTCAATTTGTTTATTATCCTTCCTAAAAATCAAGTCAACCTAATAACCAACGCAGTTGACTATATTTGCTTGAAGAGAAATGAACGGTTAAGAGTATGGCCGGCTGTTTCTTTTTGTGTCTCAATTTGTTTATTGACCTTCCTAATAATCAAGTCAACCTAATAACCAGCGCAGTTTACTATATTTGCTTGAAGAGAAATGAATGGTTAAGAGTATGGCCGGCTGTTTCTTTTTTGACACGTATGCTTCGTTCAAACAGAATACTGATAACTGGTCGACTTAATACAAATTAGAAGAAACAAGCAGCTGCTAAACAGGAACCAAATACAAACTATAGTACTTCAGAATATATCCATTTCCATTAAGAAAACGTCGGTGTTTGCTCTAAACTGAGCCAGAACAAACAGAGTACCCATGAATTTCCACCTAGAAAACCAGGATATAGATCTTACACAAATCTAATGACCATAGATATTAGATCTTTCAGAAACATTTAGCAGATCCTTTTCTCTAGAAAACAGACACGAAAACAGAAGAGAGTTGCAAAACCAATCTTGAAGAGACCTTTCTCCCAACACTTCTGCTTCTTTTCACTT
The DNA here is from genome assembly GCF_030253575.1 of Rhododendron vialii. Lineage (NCBI taxonomy): Eukaryota > Viridiplantae > Streptophyta > Magnoliopsida > Ericales > Ericaceae > Rhododendron > Rhododendron vialii. Next base: position 1,087,022 of record NC_080564.1, on the reverse strand, counting down.
GTACTCCAAAATCATGTTGTTCTCAGGAGACAATCCAACACAAGCTCTCAGAATGTTTTCCAGCATAGCCCGCTGCTTTGACAGCGCATTCACCACTGGTGTGCCCGGTGGTACCTGAGCAAAAACACCATTCCAAATTCTACTTATCCAAAAACTTATCTAATATATGTCAAGGTGGTGTGGAGGAAAAGCAAAATGTGCAAGGGGAAGGCAAAAAAAAAAAACTTTTTCCCCTTCTTCTCATACTGTGAATAGTTTGTGAGTGCAAATAACTCTATGTAAATCATTTCCCATAGCATAGTGAAGAGTTGGTTGTCACTGAAAGTTTTGCCCCCATCATGCTTATTTGGTGTCTATATCCAAAGTACTTCTAATAACATGCAATGAGTGAAAAGGAAATTTTAGGGAGACTAGCAATAGAAACTTACAAGAGGGGCCTTGGTGAGGTAGCTGAGGATGGTAGCCACAGGATGGAATGAGTGAAATTTACCCTGTAAAACAGGAGATCTGTTATGTGCTTTCCATATAAATATGGGAATAATATAGTACCAATGTATAGACCATAAGTGATGAGGAAATGGAATGGGAGTTCATGTTAGTGTGGCAAAAGCAGACCTCTCCTTCTGCTTTGAGCTGAATGCGAGTGCTAAGCTCAGCAAGGAGGACCAAGTCCAAAATGATTGGAGCCGCCAACAAGGAATCCTCGCACGTGTTGTGCATCACTATGGTGTTCTTCCCACCCATGAATATCTCCGATGTGTACTCGTCCATGGCCCTCTTGCTATCCGCAACATACGGCACATACTAAAACACCACACACCCACCATTTATATGAGAACTAAACATACGCATAAACTGCATTTGTGTATAGAGTGCGAGAGAGATGGATACCTTGATGACAACCACATGATCGGGATGCTCACCGGGCTCGAAAAGGATAGCATTGCTAGAGACCATGTCATCTACCACATTGCTTTTTGAGATTTCTTTGGAGCGGAAAGTTTGGGGGGCAGAGAGATTCATTCCATCATTGTTTCCCAAATGGTTATAGCTCACAATTGAGGTTGGCTGTTACCGCAACAAAAACAATATCACATCAACTCTTAACCAACAATACAAGCACAAAATCCCAAACAAGTAAAAACTTGAAAACAAAAAAAAAAAATTAGAAAATGGAAAACAGAACTGGAACCGAAGTCCGGGCTCAAGAGCAAGCTAACACATTAATTTTAGGCCGATTCAAATGACAAAGTCTCAAAGTACATCATGGAACAATTTTCTTCTTTTTGTATCAAGAAGTTGCAATACAAGAAGCAGGGAAGAATCAAATAACAATGGACAACATAAAACCATGAGCAAGCAGCATTTTCTTGAGAAATCGTGAATGCGAGAAGAAATTACCTTAAAATAAACACACTAGAAACAAAATCAAAATCCCAAAATAGAGAACAAATAAATCACACATTAAACTTGAAACATAAACGATATATACCTTGATACCAGCTCCAACTAGGAAATCAACAAGTACAGACTTCATTTTCGTCTGACCACTCTTGAAGTCATCTCCACCAATCAAACTGTTCCTGCTTATGGCCAAATCAATCAGCCCTGCAACACCAGAGATTCCCAAATAAGAACTGTGAACTAATTACTATCCAACCTCTATTAAGGTGCAAAATGCCTGGTTAGGCTTCAAACTGACCTGGGACAAAGGTATTCTGAGGGCTTCCATTGATGAAGGGAATGTTTTCAAGCACACAAGCAATGGCATACAAGGTTGAAGGAGATATCTCAGCCTCATTCTTGTCTACGGAAGCAAATAGGCTCTCCATTGTGTCATTTAACCCTACAATTACATTGCTGTATCTCTCTGTATTAGCAGTCCAAAGCACCACCACCTTGTCCACCTTGCTCTTCTCCTTGAACGCCCTATTTCAACACATCATCAATCCAATTAATTGATACAAAACTAGTCAAACAATTATCTCCTGAGCATTTCAATTAGGGACAATGATGTGCTTTCAGAATCATTATGCAAAATCCTACCCCAAAGAGATGCTTTGGTGGCATTATTGAAGTAATATGCTATCGTACACCAACTATTCTAGCACACTATCAAGATCCTGTTTTGACCCTTCTGGTTATCATCGCTGAATATTGCGCATTTTCGTAGACCGTTGTGTCTAGATTCCAACACCAAATAATCATTAATCAATGATAAGCAAACGGGCTTATAAAATTTTCCTATCTCAAAATTTCCAAATGTGTCACATCACACTATGATTTTCGTATGTACTGTACATCACACTTAATTAATGGTGACTACCTGATATCTTTAATAATTTGCTCAACCTGCTCCTTCTTGGTCCCTTTGATCACGTTGTTGGCACGTGAGCCCTGATTGGCAGCAATGAAATCAGGGTCGTAGATCCCGGGGAGTGGGACCATGGATTCCATGTAGGGCCTCAGCTGCTTCTGCAGGTCAATGTCAAACACCCTAGCCCTGGCCATGGCATCTGCCAAATTCATGTCACTTATGTCCCAACCCCCAAACACCACGTCATCTGGGTTAACCTGTTCATCCCAGAAAATCATGCAACAATCAGTTCAAAGCAATTACTAGAGGAAATATTAGATATATATATTCTCAGTGAACAAGTATGTATAAATGTTTTGTTCTGGGTAATTTGAACGTGTATGTATAAAAAAGTTGGATAATTTACAACAAGGCTCAATACATCCCCATGGTCCAACAAGTGATGGTGGTCAAATCATTAAGACCAAGACGTACAGAAACCTAAAAAACATGTCTACATGTTTCTATCTATTAGTAGTAATATGATGGCAAAACAACTACTTCAAGAGGTCTCACTCCTAGGAGGTAAATCAATGATTTATTGTCATTCTTTGGCAAACTCTATATCAATTTGGATTGTGATGATAATACCTCAAAAGGTCTCACCGAACAGAACCACGACCCCAGGACCCACCCCGGTTCACTAGACTGAGGGACTACATGTACGGCCTTAGGACCAGTAGGGCAACCACGTCAGGACAGAAGGTGATGTCAAGTACCCAAGTAATTATTGAGTGGTTTTGGGCACCTCCACCACCAGTAAGTAAGTAGTGGGCTCCACATAAATGTGTGGTAGAGAATAGTTTTGGGGCCAGTAAGTAAGTAGTGGGCTCCACATAAATGTGTGGTAGAGAATAGTTTTGGGGCATCACGTGGTTGTGCCCAGGAACCACCCAATAAATTTTTGTCCATTATTTACCAAGTAACCAACTGTTAGCCTATTTGTTTACCAAATCTTAATCTGTGTACTTGTGAAACTTCTCCTTCCGCAGACGGGAAAAGGGTCTAGAGAGCTCTATTATGATGAATGAGCCTTTCATGATGAACTAAACTGCCACAAAACAAAGTTATAGTAGTACAAAGGGGGGAAGGGAAAATGGGTACCATTGGGAGAAGACTCTTAAATGGGGCATAAATTTCCTCTCCATTGAAAGACCCAACTCGGATGGTGGATGCTTGAGTGAGTGATCCAAAATAGTTGGCTTGTTGTACCTTATCTTTTGTTGCCCAAGAGATTCCCCTGTCAAGTATCAACATGTACATCTCATTAAACACACAAAAACACCCCACTAGAAACAAACTTCTCAGAAACAAATCTCAACATGCACACAATTAAACAATTCACCAACCACCCAAAAAAAAAAAAAAAACTGAAAACAAAGGGGAATCAAGATCCCCACAAGTGTGGAATTGGTCTAAAATTAATCGAGGTGCGCGTAAACTGGCGCGGACACCTAAGTTGTAAAAAAACAAAGGGAATCAAGCTTTTCAAGAAACTCACTCCCGATTTGCAATAACACCACCAGTGAGGGTCGAGCCATTGTTTCCACCCCATCCGACGAGCATAACCCTGTCCAGATCAAAGATAAATTCACTCAATTGAAAGACCCAGAAAATGAAATTCAATAAAAATTAGAACTTAATGGATTATTGATGAAAAATGGGAATACCCTAGTTTTGGGACATGGGTATCGGTCTTGAACTCGTATTGGACGGATTTGGGCTTGACAATCCATTGGTAGGTCCCATTCCTGTTCTCATGAACCAGTTCTGTGGTCTCGTAGTTGTACACAGAATGAATCTCAGTCTCTGTGTATTTCACATTCGGGCTCTCTACCTTGAAATTGTCGATAAACATCTTCACCCACTAAGGCAAAATGAGAGGAGATCTCAACAATTCAAGAGAGAGAAAAACAAGATGCTTGTGTGTGTGTGTGTGAGAGAGAGAGTCTGCGTGTGCGAAAGGAAAGGAGCAAAGTGTGTAACTTCTGTCCGTGATTTTCTGGTAATGCTGGTGGTGCACGTTCATGTGACACCTTGGGGGTTGTATATATAGGCGAGGCATGTGGTTGGGAGGGTGCACGTGGCGGGATGTGAGTGGAGGGTGACCCCACTTTTGTAATTATTATTGGCGCTTGGTTTAAAGCGAAGCTTGGCCATGCAGGGGGGGGTTGGTTGTGTGTGAACACAATAGTCCGCTCCATTTGATCGTCTATTTTGACAATTAATTGTTAGAATTTTATAAAATTTTAAAAATTCAGACAGTATAAAATATTTTTGGATGATGAGACTGAAGCACTTTGTTTAAATCGAAGTTTGACCATGCAAAGCAAGAAGTGGGGTGGCCTTAAGCAAACACAATAGCCTGCTCCATCTCACCGTCCGCCTTAGCAATTAATGATCAGAATTTTGACATACAAAACATTTTTTGACGATAAGATTGAGTGATGCTGGAAGTGAAAGAGGTAAAATTATTGGGTGATACTGATATACCGTCTCATAATACTTCAAGATTCTTCTCAATCGCACTTTATCAACAGTAGTATAGTCATTGAATCATTATTTATCACGTGACTGGTCTAATGGGTAAACATTTGAATTCTCTTGCTCGATGGTGAGGCTTTATTGTAACCGTTTGGTGAAGCTAAACGTAATTATACTAGAAAAAAAGGGAAATTGAGTGTCATGTAGTAATACTTTTTCTTGAAATCAATGCATATTCACGTGTGATTCCCATTCCGTTAAAGTTTTTTTTTTTAATATTAATTTTTCGTTTTATGAGATATATCGTTCTCTCATAATACATCACTTTTAATTCAAAAAATAAATATTTATTTTAATTATTGAAGTGTATGTTCTGCCCATAAAAGTGTGGTTGGTGTAGATATACTAGATAGAGACTAAAACATTGAGTGATGGTGCTCTCTCGTGCATTATTGAGTGATGAACTCCATGTAAATGTACAGTGGTGGTGGAGTGTATTGAAGCATTTCGTGACTATACTTGAGGACCACCTAATAATCATCAGTTCGTTTGGATGTAGCCAAGTAAAAAAGTGGTTGTTCAAAAAAAAAAGTTAAGAAGTGGTGAAGCGATTTGGGGCCACTGATGAACCACTTGTACGGAGTGACACCGGGGAGACGACACGGCGTGGAGGTGGGCTTTACGCGTGGCACAATTCGATGGATCCATGTGGACCACCCTGTCACGTGGTACCCGTCAATAATTTCCAATTATACAAACTTGTTTTGGACAACGTATATTTATTCTATCTCTCCCCTGATCACACCATCATTCTTTCTTCTTTTTCTCCTTTTAAAATTCGGAACATACAAAATATGTTTGGATGATTGAAATCGCCAACGGAGTACCAAGTACATGGTGCCGACCCCGCACCAAAAACTTCTCGTAATTTGGACATGGGTCCGCCAGAAAGTAATCGTTTGTAGAAGAAGGTACTGGAAAAATCGGAACAACCGACTGGTAAAAACAAAAAGTAAAGGAGTGAAATTAGTGGCCAACTGATTTCACAATTGGGACCAATTATCATATCATAGTTGTGATGTTTTCTATTATTGGGGAAGTGATTTTTGGCTGGCGATCAAGGCTTGAGACTTATGAGTTTTTTGTTCTTTTAAGTTCTCAAGTTTAAAACTTTTCAAATGCTATTAATTCATTTGGGATCACTCCATATTCGATATTTGCTCCAGCTACAAGTAGATATCTACTGATGGCCGATAGGTTTATGGTTCCAAGAATTGGTCGAAATGTGACACCTAACTATAAAAAAAGTTCCTTTTAGTGACAGGTGGACCATTGATGTGCGTGCATATTGCCACAAAACCATTCGGTGGTAGAGTGAGCTTTATTCTCTTGTGGATGGAGCAAGCGATATGACTTTTGACTTGAGGTGTTACGTTAGGGCATCCGCACTGGTCTTTATAAATTTTGAACCAAATTACATCTTAAAAATTTACTTTATTACTTTAGCTACTCACTTTTCAAATGTTTATTACATCAAACTCTTTACTCCCACTCTCTACTCAATTAAATATTAATAAAATTGTCCCCACGGATGAATAGTGCCGGATTGGAAACAAATAAAAGAGGTGGGTGAGACAAAGTAAATTAATATAAAAACCTTTAATGGATGAACAGTGCCTCTCTTAAGATAAAGAGAAACTGTTGCAAAACTAAAACTTTGGCAAGTGATCCCTACTAGTAAAGAGGCTGATGTGATTTTGCTCGTTAAAATGAAGTACATGGTAGTTTAGCTACTCTAGTGTGAATGCTCTTAGTGATTAATTTACGTAGAAATTTTTTTTTAGTTCAAATTTGTTCAATTTTTTTTGGCATTTGTTAGTTTTATGTCAAACTTTTATGTGATATAGGTGAGTAAGGACGATAGGAATCGGAAAAATAAAAAATTATGACTTTTACACAAGTATTTTGAAAAATATCAAAAAAAAACTCAAAAAGTCAATGTTTGGATTTTTTCTTGAATATTTTCCAAAATACTCTACTTGTTTAAAAGTCATAATTTTTAACTTTTTCGATTCCTATCGTCCTTACTTACTCATATTCCCAAAAAATTTGGTGTAAAACTAACAAACGCAAAAAATAAAATAAGGACAAAACTAAAAAATTGTGTTGCATAACACTAGCGTGAACTTATATAAATTGGCGAGGTAAACATTCAAAGGAAATAGAAAGAACAACTAACAAGAAATGAAAAAGCTTATCACGTTACCATGTTATAAACTACGATATCACGTTGCCATGTTCTATTAATTGAAACAATTGTTTTGACATGTAGTGCAATCTAATTGATTTGGAGAGAAAAAAAAATGTTTACAACGCCGATGTATATAATTTAATTTCAGGCCATGTTACGTTTGGCCGTACATGCATACGTATGTGGAGTGGAGGGAACAAGAAGTGAAAAACGTTGAGAAGTATAACATTTAAAACATTCCAAATAAATCATTTTCAACAAGGAATGGTAAGCAGAATTACACGAAACGTATTCTATTTCTCTTTTTCTTTCTGAAGGGCTCTCTGATATATCCCTTTCATAATTTGGAGGGCCCCAAGTAAATCCCAAAAGGGAGGACCATTATTATCCATGACCACATGAAAAGCTTCAGCTTTTGCTCACCTTTCCTATTTCCCCACCTATTCTATTGGATTCTGGTCAATTCTTCTGCCTTTTCTTACTTTGGAGAATTTGTACAACTTTTTTTTATTTTTTATTTTTTATTTTATTATTTTTTTTGTTTTGAGTAAAAATTTCTGCTCCTGTAGAATTATTCAGCCTTAATACTCCTTGGGTTCAAAGGAGAGAGTATATCAACCCATATATATCCAGAGTGTTTTGAAGCCATAAGAAAAACTTTTTGTGGTTTGGGTAAAAAGTATGGAAAATTGACACAACTATATATATATTTGGGGGGCCCTGTTGCTTTTTCTTCATTGACCTGTAATTAAACCTTTATTTCCCCGAAAAGTGCGCTAGTTATATGATTTTGATTTTGTTTAACATCATGATTCATGGCAACGCGGTCTATTTTCCTTCCTTTTTTCCCACTTCTTATATATATTGTGAATCGGCTTTTGTGCTTGTACTAATTTGGCAACGGTTTTTGTACAATTGACAATACCACGTTTGTCCAAACTTCGTCGATTCTTCTCAAAATATGTAGATGCACTTTGATACTATTGTTATAGTCAACAATTGAAAACGTTTATAATGCAAGAACTGAAGGTGCTTACTCCTCATATAGAAACTCAGATGCACTTAATTTAGCCAGTTAAGTGTTGCATGTATGTTGACAAATGTGTTGCTTTCATCATCAATTTTGGGACCCTGTTTTCCACGAAAAGTTTGGTTTACATCATTGTAATCTTCACTTCTACTATTTGTATATAATTATAGAAGGACTTTGAGAGTGACAAAAATCGTATGAAACCACGAAATTTCTAAAATTGAAAGTCTTTTCCAAAAAGAGATTTCCTATATTATGATCGGCTGGTTGTCTCCTAGGAGAAATAATTCGATATTTAATTCACCGGTTATTTGTTATGCCTTCTTCCATAATGTGGATCCCATCTCAGTGAATGGCCAAACAAATTATAAGACAAGGGAGCGATCTATTGCCCTCTTCACATGATATTCTTGGACGTTCTGGGGATCCATTTCCTGATAACTTTTTCAGTATATGTATGCAATGCATGATCATATGGTACTATTAGGAATTGCCCGTGCCTTTAGGTACGAAACAATGCATTTTGAACACAAAATTTTTTTATCTCAATTTTTTTTTTTTGATCTCTCATCGCTATTTTCAATTTTCTAATCTAGAAACCCAACACCCTCTATAACTGTCGGATCGAATTTTCAAGAGATTATATCTTTCAATTTGAGAATATACTTCCTAATATAAATCTCCTAATCTTATGACTGGTAAATTCTTTCAAATGATTGCTTTTAAGTTTTTTCTTTAAAAGGCTTGATTATCTTTTTGAATTTAAATCAACTCAATAATTGATTTCCCTCTAAAGTTGATTTCCTTATATTCAATTCAATATTTGCTATTAAATTGTTTCCTTTTAGGTTGCTTCCCTCAATAATTGATTTGATTTAAACTCAAAAAGATAATCAAGCCTTTTAAGAAAAAAATTTAAAAACAATCAATTAAAAGAATTTACAAGTCATAAGATTAGGAGGTTTATATTAAGAAGTATACTCTCGAACGGACGGATATAAAACTATTCAAAATTTGATTCAACAATTGTAAATGGTATTTGATTTATATGAGTAGACAAAAATTGCTCTATTTTATAATATAGATGGTTTAGAACTTTAGAGCTACGATATCAAACAAGAGTAACATGAACAATACTTAACCTTAGCATAAGTTTCGCATCCGACTTCTACGATGTGTTAGGGGCTAAGCCATATATGTGTTTTTTTTTTTTTTAACGACGCAGGAGATTAGGATCAGTTTTAACGTACCTTCGTTGATTCTTAGAAGATGAGTCCCACCACCTACTAACAAGGGATCAAATTAAAGTTGGGACAAAGTTCCATATGAACAAGAAATGATCGCCCTTGTGAGATTTTGAACCAAAAATTTGAAAAGGAGTGAACACATAAAGGTCCCCATCTTGGCCACCAGCCCAATCCAAATTCAATATAGCTCTAGGCAGTGAATCTAGTTAATTACTTTTAACTTTTCTTTCAAAATAGAGAAAAAGTGCATCCATTTGATTCATGAACCTTCACAAAAAGTGTATCCATTTGATTCATGAACCTTCCCAAACACCACCCATTAGGCAAAAAATAAACTTGATCAGCCCTGTAGAACTTGATTTATATGTTTTAAAGATCTTTACAAATGTGGATTCGAGATTGAAGTAATTTTTTTTCTTTAAAAAACGACTTCGATAATTGAACTAGATCCGAAAAGGACCGCAGAATAAAACTAGACGATTGAGTCAAGACCTCACTAAAAAACAAACAAGGGAAAATGACGGCCCAAGACGTGTTTTGATAATTAATACCCGCCAAGGACAAGCTAAGAATATTTGATAATGCTGAAAATTTCCTTAACAGGTAGTATAAATTATCAAAACAAGTCATTGGCCGTCATTTTCCCAAAAAACAATGTAGAAATTAAAACAAGCGGACCCAGAAAAGAACTAGTAGAGATTAGTCTAGCTAGCCCAAGTCAAACGCTTTCCGAATGGGCAGTATGCTGGGCCGGAGATAGGCCCAGAACACTGAAACCTGGTTATTCAAAACCCAACCCAACCCAAAACAAATAGGAGAAACATTTTTTATTTTCCTCTATGAAAGACCATTGATCCACTATTTCAACCGTCAATCATTTTCGACATTATGGGGCCACACATATTTTACCTTCCATTGGTCCAACCAAACAACAAAAAAATTAGAAAATATTTTATGTCGACGCAAACGACATTTATCTGATTGCTCGTTTTAGAACTACAATTAATCCTTGGCTTAGTGAGCTCTTGTAAGACCTATAGAACAAACCCCATAACTTTCGGAGAAGGGGAGCGGCTCATTGTTGTTGTTAAAATTGTGAAAGATGGAAACAAGTCACGAAAAGAAGAAATTAATCGGAAAACAATAGAGCGCATACAACCTGTTCATTAGGTGAAGCCTGCAAGACCTGAGCGTTGGCGTACATTTGTTCAAAATTAGGGAGGCCCAAATTCCGTAGGGTGCAATAAAAAGTATAGAATATTAAATTAATTATGTTAGCATAAGCTGCATAATGATAACTTTTGCTGTTAAAAATGCAAAAAGAGAAGTGACAACTTAAATTATTGTAATGATCTTAATTTATGGATTGCTTAACGAATACTATTACCTTTTTTCTCGCAAAAGTACGAGAAGAGCTTCAACTTAGGGTGCGTTCTTTTGCACTTAATTTAAACTTAACTTCCTTTTCTTTTCTTTTTTTTTAATTCAGTCCATTCTTCTACACTTAACTTATTTCCCATCCTTCACAAAGCATATGTGAAATGTCCAAAATACCCCTATGTTTTGAAGAATGCATGGACTTAACTTGTTTTCATATAAAAATGGAAGGGCAGTATTGTAATTGTGTGTTAGGCAATTAAGTTTAAGTTTAAAAGAGTGGATGAACTTAACTTATTTTCATTTAAGCTCCAAAAAGAGAAAAAAGAAGTTAAAATTAAGTTAAGTTCAAAAGAACAGGACCTAATTTGAGGTTCACTTCTTCCTTTAAAATGTCAAGGACTGTCTCGCCCACCCAAGAAAGCTACTATTGAACACGTCCTCGTGGAGAGGAATAGCAGACATAAGGCTGGGGACTCCACGAACTGCATAATTATTCATTTTTCATCGGGCACGATTATATGGTGCCTCAGAGTCTTTCTTCACCACACATTGTGATGGGATTACACTTTCTCTTGGATTACATGTAGTGAAGGCCATGGGACACCACGTGGCATTATCCCATCTGGCATAAAATATTTTTCCCATGATCCACATATCCTCAAACGGACAGAGAGCTAGGAGTCAAATATTTTTCCCATGATCCACATATCCTCAAAAGCACGGAGAGCTAGGAGTCAATGGAGGAGGACTAAAGTGAGTAATAAACAGTGCAACCCATTGTACTTGTTACCCCAACCACAAACTTCTTCCACTACTCTGACCACTCGCTTAATTTGCTTCATTTTTTTAAAGTATTAATTAAAATTAAACTGGCAGAAATAAAAACAGAAATTAAAATCTAGTTCTGGGGAACTTTAACTCCCCTTACATAGTCTAGGAGAAATTGTTCATGACAGTTATGAATGCTACAGTACTATTACTAAGATTATCTTTAGCAACTGCATCAGCACTTCGATTGGCCTCCTGAAAAAATTTGAAAAATTTCTGTTTTAAGCCGGTCCAGCAACAACCTGGAATTTGTTAGAATGTTACTTATCTCATAGGTACCGAGCTCTTTCTCTTTGAGAAGATGCACCAAAATTATAGAATCCGTTTCCACAATAATACCCAAATTACCCTCCAAAGCAAGTTGCAACCCATCCCGGTGTGCCTAGTATTCCACTGCAGTACCAGAAGAAGCTACAACGATTTTTCTCTGGAAACCCACGATCCAATCTCCGTGACTGTCTCAAATGAGCACCGGCCACCTGCTACATGAGATCTCAAACTCGCAATGAAGGATCTCAATGCGGTCCGTTTCCCTCGGTTTATTATTGCTGGTGATGGATATTTTCTTTACTTTATTGGAGTATATATAATACAATCTAGTAGTAATTAGTTACCCAAATAAAATAACCATTTCTGTTTAGGATCTTGTCACTGTCGCAAGTAGTTGTTTCCCAATTATCGTTCCTAGTGGAGACTTTTTAACTTTTCAATATCCCTTTTTCCGGATCGATATCCAGGGAAGGCCAAATGGTAACTGGTTTGGATCTTTCCTTTGAGATTGAAAAAGAAAAATCTGTTATAATAATTTAACAATCAAGAACAATATCAAAGAAAATTAAGTTTTACAGAGGGCCAAATATTGTTCAGAAATTGTATGAACTAGTATATCAGAAAGAAACACGTGAATACATTATAAGACGTCGTATCTCGTATAATAATGTAGTAACAGATAGTAGTTTGAATTTTGATTAGAATCTCAAACCAAATTGGTGAGCTCTACAAAGTCCAGCAACACTATCCAAAACCATAGAGATGAGTACTCCAATAATTTTACAAGATAACTTAGGGTGTCCGAGCAACTTGACTAAGTCAGAACAAAGTTCCGTATGAATTAACCCTACCAAATTTGATAGCAGTTAAAAAGGTTTCGAATATGAAATTTTACGGGACCGGAATAGACTCTCAAGTCTCAGACATTAAACACGAAGCTAACCCATTGGGATTAATGAAGTCCAACACAACGACGGATATCTAGGCAAATCAACTAAAGAACTTTTACAGTGCCAAACACAATCAATCCAAATCTTGGACAAGAGCTAACATGCACCTAATTAATATAGGATTAAGTGTAGTTTGCAATTAATTAAACCTGTCCAAAGTGATCGAATTAAGTGCCGTGGTTGTGGGATATATAGTGGTGTCCAAGTCCAACCACTAAAAATGCTAAAAAGGTTCTTAGTAATATATAGTGCGCCAATATATGCACATAGAGGTTTGAAGTCTGTATTTGGACGCAATGAGCTTCTGGGGACAAAATCACCATTAACCGGGGCCTAAAAACCTGTCTAAGGGAGGAAGGAACTATTAAGTCCCCCGTCTCGAGTCCAGCTCTTCCCCGATCCTTCAAATGAATTGGAGAAAAAATTTCAGCCTGAAAAGAACTTTTTTCGAGCCCACTTTTATTATCGGGACTGTTCATTTTCTTGAACTCGTCAAGAGTATCAAGCATGTCAAAAAATCAAGTCGATTAATTGCATATCGTTTGACACAATTTCGAAAAACATTTTAAATCACAAAAAATGGTGGAAATGTCTTTTGCTCCAGTGCTGCGTTCTTATTTTTTCAAAGAATAAAGGTATTCCAAGACCATATCAAGCGACATCCAATCAACTTGATCTCTGGAGTTCTTGATGTACTTAATGAGCTGAACAAAATGAACGATTTCGATTATTGAGATGAGCGTACAACAAATTCTTGTCGAGCGGAGAATATTATTGGAGAGGAGCTGGACTCATGGAGTACTTCCACGTCTCTTTCATACATTCCTTTCGTATTAGCCTTGTGGCACTTTCTTCGTTTAACCATAGTTCGATTTGAAAGTTAAAGATTGATGTAACACCATAGTTTAATATTTTTAGTTTTAGCTTTCTATTCTTTATTAGTACTAGTAACACATATCGAATAAATCTACCTAGTTAATTAATAATTACGGGACAAAATTTTAAGGCGTGTTAAACATAGAGCCAAATTAGGAGTACTATTAACGGTGGCGTAGCCCAAAACCATTCAAGGTTTTTTTTTTTGCAAAGGTTAGGATAGTATTATTGATAAGAATAAACACCAATACATCAAAAGGAGCCTTCGTCCTTTTGGAGAGGAACTAAAAGCCAATGGGGGATAAAATTCCCACGTACGAATCCCTCTCCCACTCAAGTTAGGTGGTCTTTCAAAATAAAAAAACTAATAGTGTTATACATTGGCCACACAAACAACACATGTATTGTGTATATCTGCACATTACATCTAAAGTGTTCTTGCTATAATTATTACTCCCTATTATTTAGGCCATACAATATATATGTTCTTCCGTCTCACATTGCTTTTATTTTATTTTTTTTTATCCTATCTCACATTGCTTGTCCCTGTGAGGAACTCTACCCTGTATTGTGTATATTTGCATGAAAAGGGTTGTTTCCTTTTCGTATTTGAATCCAAGAAGGATTGTTTTCCTTTATGACGGTAGGAAAATTAACCTAAAAGAAAATAACTTAAAAGCAAATATTGAATTAAATGTAGGGAAATCAACTTTAAAGGAAAATCAATTATTGAGTTGACTTGAAATCAAAAAGATAATCAAGCTTTTTATGGAAACAACCTAAAAGCAATCAATTGAAAGATAAGGTTAGGATGTTTATATTATGGAGTACTCTCTAGATCGAACAGCTATAACCTAGTTCAATGAGACGCTTGTAGAGGATGCTAGGTTTGTATCAACCCTCTTTAAATAAATTAAACGTAAAAGGAAACAAAATTAAAAAAAATCAATTGAAAAAAGAAGGGGTGTATACATCCCTATTAGGAAAACATGTAACTTCTTTTTACATTAGTCTAGGTTTATATGTTAGGAAATATTCATTCAATCCGACAACTATAACCTTATCAAAAAGTACACCGGTTTAATGTATATATTATCCGTTAAGTTTAATGTTTATGGATAAAGAAGCGACTTCGTTCAACACGTATTGCAGAAACATAATTTCGATCTCTAAACAAATTAAACAATGTCAAAGGCAAAGTAATAGAGAGACGTAAATTTTTCACAAGAAAAGAGAGGTGCCAATTTATATGCATGCATGATTTTGTACCTCAAAAAATTAGTAAGAGATGAGTTCTTCTCGAATAACTGTTCTGAATAGTCTAATATTTTCTCACATGAGATATCTTTCCAGAAAGATATTTTGTGGGCATGCATGATTTTATACCTCAAAAAATTGGGAAGATATGAGTTCCTCTCGAGTAACTATCCCGAACAGCCTAATATTTTCTCACATGAGATATCTTTCCAGGAAGATATTTTGTGGGCATGCATGATTTTGTACCTCAAAGAATTAGTAAGAGATGAGTTCCTCTTGAGTAACTGTCCCGAACAGCCTAGTATGTTCCGACATGAGATATCTTTCCAGGAAGATATTTTGTGGGCATGCATGATTTTGTACCTCAAAGAATTAGTAAGAGATAAGTTCCTCTCGGGTAACTATCCCGAACAACCTAATATTTTCTCACATGATATATTTTCCCTGGAAGATATTTTGTGGGCCAACACTTGTGAGACAACTCCAACAACTATCCGAGATTAAGTGAAAAGTTTGAGTGCGGGCGGCTGCCCACTTGGCGTGTGACGTGGTTCCTGTTATCCAAGTACTAAAAGGTTACTCAGTAACCATTTGCTTGTTACTACTATAAATAATCACCACTAATCCTAGTATTGATGCTTAAATGAGAGACGATCGAGTTTAGTGGCCCTCTGTAATGACTTTGCGAATCTAGTTTCCCAGAATAACGAGGTCCTCGATCTCCTGAAATGGCCCCTGCAGTACTTGGCATAAAACCAGCTCCCAGCTGCGACTCTGCTGCTAATATTAATACTCACTTTGCTGGAGAGACAGAGCTCTCCAAGTCGAAGTTCTCCCAAACACTTCAAACATCCATGCCCTCTTCGGTCCACCAGACTCGAATCGTCACGGATGAAACCACCATCGACCTGGAAAACAATGGGCCGGCTCTGAGGGCTCAGCACTGGGTGCTGAACCCTCCCCGGCCACCAGGTCTGTGGGACGAGCTCAAGAATACGGTCAGCGAGACTTTTCTCTCTCATGGAGAAAAGTTCAAGTCTCTTATGAAGCAACCCGTGTCTGGAACAATTTCGATGTTGGGGACTCTTTTCCCGATTCTTGTGTGGGGTAGAGACTACACGGTTGCAAAATTTAAGAGGGATTTGTTGGCGGGATTGACTCTTGCAAGCCTCTGCATTCCCCAGGTAGTTTGAATTCACTTGATCAGTAATACTAGTACTTGGGGCTTTTCTTGGTCTTATTCTACTGCATGACCAGATATTTTGTGTCTTCAGAAATTCATGTTCTTCTGTCTTAAAGCACTCTCAGCCACACGATCGTGGATTGAGATTTGCGTATTTTAAGGCACGATTGAGCTATTGGGAGCGCATTAATTACAATCCTATCCCTGGTTTTAAATATCGGTATAAGGATACATACGGATACGGTATCGGTCATACAACCTTGTTTTAGAGGATATCAAATGGGTCAATATACTGATAATCATGGGTGTATCAAATGTACTAAATTAATTCTGTTACATTTGGTATTGGACGATAGATAATTAGAACCTTAATTAGTTAGTGTGGTAGTACTAAATTTTGTATTGCATATATGTTTCATGCAGAGTATTGGATATGCAACTCTAGCCAAGCTTGATCCTCAGTATGGTCTTTGTAAGTTTCATGGTTACTTCAGTTTGGTTCTATATATCGTACAGTATTTCTTAATCTTTTCATTTGTTTTTTTTTGGAATGAATTTATAATCAGGGCTGTTAATTTGTTGCATTCAGATACAAGTGTTGTGCCACCACTTATATATGCTTTCATGGGGACATCAAGAGAGATCGCAATCGGACCGGTGGCCGTGGTTTCATTGTTACTGTCCTCTATGATCCAGAAATTGGAAGATCCGGAGGCTAATCCCGTTGCCTATACAAGGCTTGTTCTTACTGTTACCTTTTTTGCAGGTCTCTTTCAAGCTGCCTTTGGATTTCTAAGGTACGTAAAACCACCTTCGCTGCTGCTTGTACCGTCGAATTTACAATTTCACCGGATCGTATACCATCTCACTCAACTCAACTAATAATAATCAGATTAATAACGAACATATATAGCTAGTACTATATATCTAAATCAATCTGATTTTATTCAGTCAATGATGTACCCACACCACATAAAACGTTGATGGGTCTGATATATAATAAAAGATGGTCCTGTAGTGGGCTTAGAACACCCACCTCAAACTAACTATATAAAATGTAGATTCTTACTAAGTGGTGTGGTATATGACAAAAAGGAATTAATAAAATTAAATTATCGTTGTCATTATAATTACTGTATCATTTAATTAAGCTAGCTTTTGACATATAATTGTGTATTGATACTGCAGGTTGGGTTTTCTGGTAGATTTTCTCTCACATGCAGCCATAGTGGGGTTTATGGGAGGGGCTGCTGTGGTTATAGGTCTCCAACAGCTTAAAGGATTGCTTGGACTCACTCACTTCACTGTCAAAACTGATATTGTCTCTGTTTTGGAAGTCATTTTCAAATCAGTTCACAACTCTGTAGAGTCTTTACCCCCGGCCCCCCTATACTGATCTCATTTTTATTTTCTTGGCATATATAACAATTTCGTATTTCACAAACCATTCGCTCCATCGTAAGTTTTTCGATTATCTCTTGTCACCATATTGGGTGATTAAACCGGTATTACTGAGCCACAGACAGACTCATTTGTCTTGTACCTGTAGCTAACGGTTCAGTCAACCGATCCGGTGCATATATCGTTTTCGTAAATTTTAACTTCCCGTCGTAGCAGTTTTCTAATTAAAAACTTTTTTTTCCCAATAATTCAGTCTATTTTTCTGTTTCTTGTTTGTATACCCTTACTCTTATTCACTGTGTGTTCTTGGTTTTACAGTGGAGTCCTTATAACTTCATCCTTGGTTCCTCATTTCTTACATTCCTTTTAATTACCAGATTCATGGTAAGTAACAATTAAAATGCAAGGCATTTCATTCCCTTTTATTTTTTAATTTTTACAAATTCGTTTTTTTTTTGGCAAGTCTAATTATTTTTTTGATTTCCTAATCAGGGTAAAAGGAACAAGAAAATATTTTGGTTACCAGCCATCGCGCCCCTGATATCAGTAATCTTGTCTACGCTTATCGTCTTTTTGACAAGAGCAGATGAACATGGAGTGAAAATTGTGAAGCACATCAAAGGAGGGCTGAATCCGAGCTCAATTCATCAGTTACAGTTTGATAGCCCACACACCTCGGAGGTGGCTAAAATTGGCTTGATTGTTGCAGTTATTGCGCTCGCGGTACGAAGTCCGGACCGTTACTCGCATTTTACTCAAATTATTATCATTCCATTTTTTGGCTGAAAATAAAAAAAAAAAACCTCTAACTATGTGGAAAATATTTGTTAAACACTGAAAAAATGATGGTCCTATATAGTGGCTGTATTATTGATGGTGGTGGACTGGTGGGTGGTGGTAAAAGTGAGAGGTCACTACTCACTGTGTTCTCATGGAGCACTGCTCCACACCAATCACACCACACCACATGTCAATCTTTTTCATAATTTATCAACACAAAAGTCATGAAACCATGCAATAGTTATCAAATATTTCCATATGTAGAGTACCACATGGCCTTGCAGCAATAGTTTCTTCGGTAAAAGTGGTGGTCGGTCGTGGGAAGATGGTTGAGTGGTCAGTGGTGGTCGTGGTGTGGGTACTAGTTCAAAATCAACGTATTCCTTGTTGACTACCAAAAATATTTTCTTTTGACAGTTTTTATTTCTCGACTTTCATGTTTCCCTGCAGGAAATACCATAAATAATATTATTTTTTTGATAGGCAAAGAAATTCTATTAGAAACTAGATAATGGGTACATCGAGAAGGAAATGGCAAACATCATTGAAAGGAAAAAACCAATCCAATCATATGCATGCCAACAATCATAATACCAGAAATATTATGTCTCGCGTGCCAAGACAAACAAATGGTTAATGAACAGTTAGAGTTCTTCCTAAATGATGTAAGGACACTTTTCAAGTAAAATTTTCTGGTATATATGTTGTGTTAATTACTTAATTTCAGGAAGCCATTGCGGTGGGTCGATCATTTGCATCCTTCAAGGGATATCATATTGATGGAAACAAGGAAATGGTGTCCATCGGATTCATGAACATCGTTGGATCTTTGACTTCATGCTATGCTGCTACCGGTACGTAAACAATTTGCAGTACTGTTTCAATTTCGACGATCGTAGATTTTGATTGCTGGATCTAAATAATTCTCTTGTAATTGCATTCAAATACAAGGATATATAAATTAGCAGCAATTTTCACAAACCGCAGATAACTGGTCATTGGAAAGTATTGTCGATGAATCAATTCACGTGTTTTAGAATTATTAATTTATTTGTTCCCCATTTTTCATTAGATTCCTTATTGAACATAAAACTACATACGATAATAAATCCAATTCTTTTTCATAAAACTATGCAGGTTCATTTTCACGTTCAGCTGTGAATTTTAGCGCTGGATGTGAGACGGCGATATCAAATATTGTGATGGCAATAACAGTGGCATTGTCACTGGAATTGTTCACAAGGCTCTTGTACTACACCCCTATTGCAATCCTTGCTTCTATTATCCTCTCGGCATTGCCAGGACTTATTGACCTTAATGAAGCTTACAATATTTGGAAGGTTGATAAGCTTGATTTTCTCGCTTGCATTGGAGCATTTCTTGGAGTGTTGTTTGTGTCCGTCGAGATTGGTCTGTTGGTTGCGGTAATTCTCTCATTTATCTGTCTATGTCTTATTCTTTATTACATTGAAAGCTAATAAAATAAAACTATCAAAAAATTAAATAGAGATTAAACAGGTGCATCATGAATTTTCTCAATTTCTTTTTCTCTTGAAAACCTTTACTTTTACGCTAAAGTATGATGTTTTGAATATTCTTTTATTAAATGATAATTTTGGATTCGTCATATTTCTCCCGCTGTATTCTGTTTTCTGCCTATGTTGTTTAGGTATAGACATAAAAAAATCTTTCCATTTTAAAAAAATTACCAAATCAAAAAAAAAAAAGTTAGAATTTTCCTCGTCCTCCCAAGGAAAAAATGGGGCCAATCTCAATTATGTGTGAGGAAGATGTAGTTTTCATTATATTGTTGAAAAGATTGGTACCAACATGAACCTATCTGCACCACTCTGCAGAATGGATATGTTTCAAAGAAAACCCCCAACGGATTGGATTGGTGATTAATTCTCTAAAATGTTTGAAACTTCCTATTTACGTATTAATTATCAATTTTTGCAAGGACATTCATTTAAACGAATGGGCCTTCCACTAGCTAGGGTGCTAGCCAGCAAACAGCAGGATTGATTTCTCTTATAAGTTAATCGAGATGTCCGTAAGCTAGCCCAGACACCACGAGTTATTAAAAAACACATGTTATTCTTGAAAGAAAGGCAATTAATTCCCCAAAAATGGAGGGTCCTACTTTTGTAGTGTGCAATAAGGGTTGGAATTAACTACATCCGTCTATTTGTTGTGTTGGTGGAGGTGTTTGGTGATTTTGCAAAGAAATTAAAGCTAGTAGTAGGCTTTATATATATACAGTAGCTAAGTGGTCAACTTTGCTATGATGGAATCGTGGAACAAAGTGCAAAAATGTATATGCCCCGGAACCAGGTCTGGTGCATTGCATATATATCTACCTACAGCTACGCTACTACTGGTTCTTTAATGGCGGATTCTTCCATTATCCTAAGCAACATATTGATGGATATTATGATTCCAAGTCTAGTCCACCGTCCTCTCAAATCGCCTGGCATAGGGATCCTTGCAACTTGATCATCAATGGCTTACTTTGAACTTATTGAAAAAGTAAGGTCCATTGGCTAGATATTTGTAAAACAGGGAAAAATGCTTGTCGTCCACACATAAATAGTGTGCAGAAATCTCACGTAGAAGCTAGAAAGATGGATGGATGTGCTAGCTAGGGGTACTTTAGTAATTTTGAACAGCATCAATGGCTTTTCTTGATTTGCAATGTGTGGAAATAAGTCATGTGATTCTGCTAACTAAAACAGAATCTAGACTGAACTGAACTAATAATTAAGGAGTAGTACAATACACGACACTCGGAACATGAAAATGATCATGAAAGAAAACGGACGGTTCAGATTTACAGTATTGTGCATGATTCTGTGAAGGCACTGTGTGAATCTGGATCGTCCGTTTCCTTTCATGGACATTTTTATGTTTCAAGTGTCATGTATCCCAACATTTTTGTTAATAATAATAATAATACTAACAATATATTTAATTGTGCCGCGCGCATTATCGTGTTTAGTGAACTGTTTTTCGTTTTAAACTTTTGGTGAAAATGTTTGAGATCGAAAGTTCATTCGTATCAGTACCAACAGATCACATATTGAAAGATGTTTTTTTTGCAGGTGATGATATCATTTGCAAAAGTTTTGCTAAATGCAATTAAGCCAGGAATAGAAGATCTAGGAAGGTTTCCTGGAACAGATGTGTTCGGCGAAGTGAATCAATACCCAATGGCTATTAAAACTCCTGGAATCCTAACAATCCGCATCAAATCTGCTCTGCTTTGTTTTGCAAATGCCAATTTCATTAAAGAAAGGTACCCTCTTAACACTTTTTTCCTTTTTTATAACTCACAGTATGCATGCCAACTTTTTTTTTTTAATCCGCAAAAGATAAATTTTATTAAAAACAGGGAAAGAGAAGGGGATCTAACAAACTGTTGGATAAAACACCACAAGAGCAAAGCCCAAATCACCCAAAGGTCTACCAGGATCCACAACATATAATATTCTAAAGCCCAACCCAACATCCAAATAAAATAATAAAGCTCAAACACCCAAAACTGGTCCAAGCCTGGACCAGCCCACCCAAATCATCCCACAAACCCTAACCACACCGGTAGCCACCGGAGCCCGGCCTCGCCGTTAAGCCGAGCCGGCCTCTCTCGGATGTAGAGACCGGCGGCAGAAACCAGCCTACGGCAGTAAAAGCAGAGTTAATCAGGGGTTGAGGGCCAACCACCGCCAATACCTACAAAAACTCCGAACAATCCCCTGTAACAAACAATCTTCATTTGCGAGATCACCACTCCAAATCGACGAAATGCCAGCCCCACGCCAGATTGAGAGCTCGGAAGGCCGCCGACCGGACTTCGGCACACAAAAGACGACCAAAGCAACACAACCATGGGAGCCACATCCACCTCACCACCACTGGACTGGATCATCATCGATCAAAATCGCCATCTTCACCGATCGATTTCTGGAAATAAGGAGACCCCGCAAAACAGGAATTAGAATAACATCTACGCTACACCTCCCTACCCACCACAGCACCGCCCTCCACCAACACCCAGCCCAGATCTACACCACTAGCCACCACCACCAACAAACACCACACAAGCACGGTCCACCCAACGCCGCTAGGCATCCGGAGGAAGCCAAGGAGTCCTATGGCCGGAGGCGGCAACAGCCGCCCCTCAAACTAAAACGCACCTCAAACTATGCATGCGAACTTAAACGTACCTAAAACTAAAACCGGTGGGATCAATCCGAACGTGCACAAGCTGGCGGGTGCTAATTGACTAGGCATGTATGCAGAGCGGGATTATCGAATTTCATTAGAGTTGATGGCTTGATTTATTCTTGTTGCTTTAAGGATCTTGAAGTGGGTGGATGAAAAAGAAGAAGATGAGGACTGCACTAAAGGAAATGCTAAAGGAAGACCCAAACTTGTAATTCTTGACATGTCCAGTAAGTAACTTCCAGTGGAATAATGAATTAAGACTATTGCAAGGCCACAATTTTTAGGTTTGAATTAGATGATTACATGCAAACTAGAGATTATTATTATTTTTTTTTTGAAAAAATGCAAACTAGAGATCACTGGATCGAATTAAAAAGACTTGTTTTCACAATTGATGGGATCCTTAGCATCCTTAGCTTTAGTGGCTGGGAAAGCAATCGTTTTGTCTTATTCAAAAAAAATTCGCATTTGTCAGTTTTGCGCTAAATTTTTGTGGATTATTGATTTGTCTCTACAAGAGGAATCGAAAAGTAATAAAAATTTATTTTTCCCCAAATATTTTTGAAAATATCCAAGATAAAGCTAGTTTTAAGATAAAGCCCAAAAAGTTGGCTTTATCTTGGATATTTTCAAAAATATTTGTGTAAAAGTAAAAAAAACTTGGGTTTTCTAATTCATTTCGTCGAGACGAATCAATAATCTACAAAAATTTGGAACAAAACCAACGAAAGCAGAAATTTTTTGAATAAAGACAAAACGCCCAAAAAACCACTAAAGCTAAAGAGAACAAGCGTAATACATAGTAATTTCAGAAATGAAAATAATGCGCAAGCTTACTTTTCGTGTAGAACACTTTGGAGGAACTAGTGATTTCCTTTTCTTCTTGTGTTTTCTTTATGTGTTCCTCGATCATAGGTTTGATGAATATCGATACATCTGGAATTGCTTCTCTTGAGGAACTACACAAGAAGCTCATGTTGCATGGCACTGAGGTAATTAAGACATCCTAATTTACAAGATCTTATGTGTTATGCTAATAGCTAGGACGTACTTCTCATGATAATCGAATTATTCAAACAATACCGACTTTCACCGACCAAAAAAAAGAAGTCCTCATGATAAGAAGTTTAATTGAAGCATAGCTATTGAATCTCTCTCTCTCTCTCTCTCTCTCTCTCTCTCTCTCTCTCTCTCTCTCTCTCTCTCTCGTATGTGTTGCAGTTAGCTATGGCAAACCCTAGGTGGCAAGTGATTGACAAGCTAAGGCTAGCCAACTTTGTGAACAAAACTGGAGGAAGGATCTTCCTGACTGTTGGAGAAGCTATGGATGCATTTCTTTGATGCCAGCTGCAGGGTGAATGTTTTTTTTAGTAATAATTTAATTAAGACTGAATGGATGCATGTTTGGCTTCCTTGTTTGTGTGTAATTTCATGGTCCCACGCTTGTTATGTAAATATAGATTGGGGACTCAAAATAAGGGGAATGAGTGTAATTTATTCTCCCCGCTATGCGAGATGCTGCAGGCATTCCGTGCTTGGCAGTGGCGTCGAGCGGCTCATCCGACTGCTCATTTCGGAACGGACGACTTGTATCTAATCTCATTGCATAAAAATCTCGACCATTCGTTGTTTGGATTAAGATTCGAGCCGTTCATTGCCGAGATGAACGGTCAGATGGGCCGCTCAGCACCGCTTAGCAGCATCCCCAGGTCTTGTGAAAATATTAGGTTGTGTGGTTTGAGTTAAGTTATATGCGTCTGTATTCAAAACACTAGTACCTACTTCTTGTAATATACGTATGAGTTTGTACGGTTTTCTTTGTTTGTTGTATATCCCTGGGCTGATCGCAAGTGGAATAATGATCTAAGCTAAGTCACACAATGTGCATGCGCATGCGGGAGCGAAATCATAATCATGAAAACGCGCGTCTTTCAAGAAAATCTTAAATTATTAAAATTCGCAAGAGCAAAAATTGAGAGCGCTTCCATAGAACGAGGATTGAGAACACGAGCATAGGCCTTCGAAAGGATATGTTATGTGACTAAAGTCATGATATATTGGCGAGATGACTAAAGTCGTGATGTATTTCCAATTCTCTTTCGCAACTATCATTTTCAAATGTGTTGTTTTAAATACCAAAAAAGAAAAAAGAAAAAAGGGAAACACAAAAGTCTTTTAATTTTTTAATTTTCACCAATTCAATTTAAGATATGAATATATGATCCCCAAATTAAAGAATTAATATTGTGATTCAGCTGGGTTGCATTATACTATAGACCATTAAAGAAATGAAACTTGGAAATTTCCAAGTGGCTATTTATTACTAATATTCATCTGTACAAGACAAAATCCCAGGCAAATGAGCCAAATTTTGGCCATGGATGAGAATTGCCATAAAAGAATGAAACAATCAATACAATCAGTTAGAAGTACATGTATACGTATATACAGAATGGATTTCTGTGGCTTCAGTGTTAGCATTTTTTCGGGATTTGGCACCCTTAAACAAGAACCCTAATCATTTAATGGAAGCCCCAATCTGATCGGTGAGGGGTTGTGTCTTGAAATATCAAAAAAACGTTCTCATTCTGACTCATCGGAGCAGCGAATGGGAATGCTTTATCAAATTACTGAGAGGCTTATTCTGGACTTTACACAAGAGATTCGTGACCCTTTCCGTCATCTGCATTCACAGAAATTAAATTTATTAGTAATTAATTAATGTCGTGAATAGGTCACAATTTTTGTGGAAGAGATTAAAGGTTGAATGAACCTTTCCGAAACTGCCCCTTGCATAAGGGACAGCTCTTCGATAGGAAAGAGTAGTTGGAGGAGATTTTCGACTATTTTCTTCTCTGCATGGGAATTTCCCAATATTTCTCCTGCTTCTTGTTGTAATGCTTGAATAACCTCCCCAATTTGCATTCGACACACTTGGGATATTCGAATCCTAATCACAATCCAAAATCACGGATGAAATTATGCATTTTCACATGCAAATACAAATCATTAATTATATCTAACAATAAAATCTATTTCATATTGTTCTCATTTTTTGAACAAAAACAATTTGCACAAGTTTGGGAAAAATCTGTGAATTTCGTTTCTCGTAAACAATTAATACGTCAAACGTAATTTTAGAAAAATAAAAACGTTACCAAGATACTTCTGCTTCTCGTTGTCACCGTGGGAGGGCCATGCGGCCATTTGCTATTCAGCACACCTGGGAGACTTGATTCCTAATAACAATAGCATATTAAGATTAGATTAAATCGAAACAACTTATTTTTTGGATACTTGAAGGAATTGTTATAAATATTTTCATAAAAAAAAATCCAAAAAAGAAGAAGAAGGAATTTCTGTAAATGTGAATTAGTACCAGAAAGAGCACGGTTGCGCAGTGTTTGAGGACTTCTAAATTCATGCGAACATCATCAAGGCTCCTAATAAATCCAAGAATTAGATAAATTTGAGAAATTTCAAGTGAGATCGAGCTAGTGTATATGGAACATGAGGAAATAGGATTCTAGGGTTTGAGGATATTTAACTTACCTGTGTTTTTGCTGCCCAAGCCCGAAGTAGCTAGCCAACGTTGCCATCTAAATATCAAATTTAGAGATATATGTGATCAGTTTTAATGGCATTTTCATCACTAAAAATTAAAATATATACGTAAATCCAAGTTTGTAGACCACAAGGGGTTCGCCAAGTGATCTTAGCTTGGGACTTAGGTATTTGCTCCATCCTAAGGTCTCATGTTCGATTCTCCTTTTCAATAACTCTTGGGGCCATCTCACCCCCACGTGTAAGCAAATGAAACGGCTGTAAGAGAGGCTATAGAGATTAGTCCGAAGTATGCGTAAACTTACCCGATACACCTTGTATTAAAAAAAAAAATCCGGGTTTGTAGCGGACAGGGCCCCGCTATGCCCCAAGCAAAGTAAAGCCCTACTGTCGCTTGAATATACACCATTATTCTAGGCCCGAAAATGTGAATTGAATTGTTATTTTGTCCGATTAATGTGATTTTCTGCATTGTAAACTTAACTTGCTGAACACAAAGAATGGTTCAGATCTTTTTTTTTTCAACTCGGGATGAACCCCCTCAACATTCACTAGAGGTGTCCCTATTTTCAAATATATGAATGCCACGTGGTAATGGATAACATTTATTTTTACAAAAATCTATTTGGAAATCATTTTCCAATTCACTAATTGCACAAAGGCGAATAGGGTTTTAATCTTTCTAATTTGTTTTCAAAGATTAATAATTTTTTTTGCCTTTCAAAAAAAAGAACAGGGTTCGAATACATTTCACTGTGCCGTCGATAATGATAACCTCAAATAAAAAATCTAGCACTTTGAGAAGGGAATTGGAAAATATTACTAGTAATTTTCTTATGATGGTGTCCAAATCAATTTAATTTACCCACACCTTGACTAATACAATTTTACCCGGCACCCAAAAAAGGAAAAAGACAATGTGATCATGACATTATTGCGTGCATGTGAAGCCCTAAAGTTTCCAAAAAGAGAAATGCATGGTTGGTTATTTCCATACCTTCATATTACCAGCTCTTCTTCCAAACTTCTCCGTCAAAACACCCAACGAGTCAATCACCCCAACCGGCACCGGTGCCGGCTTTCCAATCTCCTCGAATGCCTCCCTAATCCGAACACAATCGAATCTCCGTATATTATGCCCCGCCCAGATTCTCCCATTCAAAATCCCAAATATCTTCTCCGCCACATCCTCAAACAAAGGCGCGTCCTTTACTCCCTCTCGGGTTATCCCATCGCTCCGGCTCGACCTCAACGCGACCGCAGACAAGTCCTTTGGCCTAATGAGGGTGCAATAGCTCTCCAACTCAACAAGCTTCCGCGGACAAACCAGGATCGCACCAAATTCCAGTACGACAAATCTTTGTCCGGTTCTGTTTGGTACGGTTGTTTCTAAGTCGAAGAATACGATTTCGGATGGGGCTGGATTGGTTGGGGGGATTGGGAATGTCATTTTTGGTTGAGATTGGAAGGGTTTGTTGTCGTGGTTGTGGTGGAAATGTATGCATATATTGTTGGCGGGACTTGTTCTTGTTATAAAAGGAGATCGAGGGAAGAAGGAGGAGAGAAATGCATGGGGTGGAAGTAGAAGAATATTCTTTTGTTATTAAGTTTGTGGATTTGGTTTTGCTTGTAGGTCAAGTTAGACTTAGTTTTGGGTTTTGGACAAAGGGTGTCCTTAGCGTATTTAGGATGTCCTGTCCTATGTAAAGCAGCAAATCCAGGAATCTAATTTACATGCATGGATTAATTAATTGCTCTCTTTCTTCTCCCTAGCTTCATTTACGTACGTGTTTGTGTGTGTAAAAATATATTGTACGTGGCAAGGGAACCCCTTAAAGCCAGGAAAACATTAGACCATCGAGCGAGCAAATCTTGGACACCCAAATTCACCTACAAGCCATATATATCGGCTACATCCAGGCATTTTCAGCAGAATGTTTAAAATGATGACAATCGGTCAGAATTATAACCTTTAACGGCTTAACTTCCTTAAAAGTTTAAAAATAGATAAATACCTTTACACTCTTCTTTATACTAATTAATCTCGTATTTTTCATATATATATACACACACACACTTACATACATACACACACACACAGACGTTGATCTGAGCCGTTCAATGTGATCATAACGTGATTTTAAGGGTACTTGTGAGAAATCAGCAACAAAAAAAAAGACTGTGAAGGGCTTGATCTGAGCAGTTTTTAGCTTAGATTTGATAAATGGTTCAATTAAAAACTGCTCAAAACAAGCACTTTCCGGTCATATTTTTTGCTAATTTATCGCGGGCACCTTGAAAATTACATTCTGTACACATTGAACGATTCGGATCATAAAAATTTAATCGGGAATTATGAGATTGAGATTTAAGATGTTTTTTTAAATATTTTTTTAGGTGTCCCTGGAATTGCTCCCATATACATATATGGAAGGTTTCTAATTTCTTGGAATATCCCATTTTGAGGGGTGAAGCCTGTTGGAGAGGTTTCTAATTTCTTGACCCAATCTTGAATGTTTTGAGCGGTACATTTGAAGCAAAAGCAAAGTCATACAAGAAAGGATTCCCTGTGGGCTGTGGCAAATACGTAAACTGCTGCCGAAGCCTATTAACCAAACATGTGGGGCACGTTATGCGTGGCAATTTGGTATACGTGTAACTAATGGCATCATTGCGGCTTTTTGACCAATGATGAGAATGAGAATGAGATGGTCAGAGAGGATAAAGGCATAAAAAAATTCTTCGTTTATGAGTATATTTTACTCCATAATTTAGCACTTCACCGTTATTTACAGTTATTGTCATAATCGGTCTTTTGCGACCCAATGGGTTCGCCTGAGGTTTACACCCTCTTTTAAGTTCTTAGGTTTGATTCTCCTCATCAATTATTGGGGTCATTTTAGCTCCACGCGTAAGCTTAAGAAGTAAGTCAAGCGGTAAGACTACATAAAGATTAGTCCGAGATGCACGGAAGCTAATACAGGACACCCTGCATTACAAATCATTTTTCCGTTCATATGCGGAAAATGGAGATTTCCAGTTCAATATATAATGTTTAAAAATAAACAACAAATCAATACTCCTATAAAGATTGAGAAACATCATCCAAAGTAAGATCAACAAACACTACCACGTACGTCACATCTTACTAGGTTTAAGCCATCAATTTTATACTTAGAACATAAGATTAGGTTTACGTAATCCCAAGGAGTTAGGCTTCGTAATCAAAGCCTGTGATTTGGGGTTTGCTCCCTATTTGGTCTCATGTTCGTGCGCTATCAATTCTTATGGCACCAGTTCACGCGAAAATTTACTCCGGCTTTAAATGGGCCCACGCTAGTGAATGGTGGCTCACTAGGGAGACAAGCAGGAAGACAAGCCAACAAACAGGTAAACCAAATCATAACCCTTCTTAAGCTATACGAATGAGCCTGATTTGGCAAAAACATTTATCCACTGTACGACTTGCACATCAAGCAAGAGCTTCTACACAAGCATTACAAACTACTAATAAGTATTTAGGCAACAAGAGTGGAGAAGCAAGCTATCCCACAGCAGAAGTTAACAAAATGATACAAGATCCAATAGAGAGGAGATTACAGACCAGCGGATATTCATTCATCTTGAACAGTCCTTCAAGATTTCGGCTTGATTATTACCGAGTACAAAAGGAATGCATATCTCCTAAATCGAAATCATGATATAATTACGACAAAAAATCAAGTCTTTGATTTCGGAATCAGTACAGCCACAAGAGCATAGTTACCATCTAAGCTACACAGGAACAGCACCTCTGAGAGATATCAGTGCATTCTTGATGTTGTCCACTGCAGCCTGTAATGTGGAAAGAGATGCTGCATAGGAGATACGGATGCAGGTGTCATCCCCGAATGCATCGCCTGGGACAACAGCAACCTGAGAACCATAACAGTAAATAAATTATAAACTAATAAGAAACAAGAGCAAGAGAGGAGAAACTCACTTCACGTTGTATCCAGGATAACAAATTGATAAACGATAAAAAAAAGACATCACAAAATCACCTTGTTTGGCATTTGCTTTTTTCCCTTTTCAATTTCTTGTGCCTCTGGTCAACTTTTTACATGTTTTTGGTCAAATTTTTTTACATTTTAGGTGCCCTAAAAATTTGAAGAAGATGAACCGAATTCGAGAAAATACAAAAAACGAGCACTTTAAAAAACACATTGACGCCAAGGTAAGTTGGGAGCAGCTTTGTTGCCCTAAGGAGGGAGGCTTGGGTTTTAGAAGAGTTAAGGAGTGGAAAAAGCCACTATGATTCGACACTTATGGGCCCTTTGAAAGAAAGCTGACACATGATGGGTGAAATGGGTCCACACTTACATTATCAAAGATCAATGCCTTTGGTCTATGGACATCCCTGCTGATGTCTCCTGGACAGTTAGGAAAATTATGGGTCTTCGATCCCTTAACCTTTAATTCAATACAGAATTGGCAATGGAAGGAACACACACCTTTGGTTGGACAACTGTCACCCCCTTGGACCCTTGTATGTTAGATTTGGGGATAGGGCAGCGCAAAATCTAGGTCGATCTTTGCATGCTAAGGTTGATACTATCATTGACCAAGGTTCTTGGAGATGGCCTAGATTGAGGAACCAGGTAACTGAAACTTCTCATTCTCTCTTACCCCCATACCTGATTGTGAAGATTCTGTGGTTTGGATACCTCATCCTAGTGGGGAATTTACCAGTTTCCCTTCTCAGCCTTGGAACTCGGTGGTATGGGGAGGAGGTATGGTACCTAGATGGTCTTCCATCCTCAGGTTAGCTGTTTTACAGAGACTAAAAACTAAAGATAGATTGAGGAAATGGGGAGTGCCTATTGATGATTGCTGTCAGTTATGTAGCTGTAACGTAGTGTGGAGTCCCACTCCTACCTTTTTTTCGAATGTCCCTATGCTTTATCTGTTTGGCAACAACTGATGAGTAAGAATATGGCTCAGGGGGTGCCATGGAAACTGGATGATGCTCTACACTGGTTTTGTGTAAATGCCGAAGGCAAAAGTCGTCGAAGCACTGGTCTTAAGGCCTCTTTAGCTGCAGCTGTTTATGGTATTTGGAGAGAGTGAAATACTCGTGTTTTTTCAGCGCAAAGCTATGGATTCTGCTCAGTTGACTCTCAAAATTGTAAATGACATTAGGGAGTTTCTGAGCACCAAGAGAATGCTGCATCCTACCCAAAGCAATACTGCCTTCTTTTCAAATTGGGGGCTCCCTACAAGACTCTTAGGGCGCTTGTGATTTGTTTTGTGATTAGGCTTTTGATATATAGTGTTGCATAGTAGTTTTGTTGGTGTTGTTATCCCCTCACTGTGTATTTGTTTGTTTGAGCTTAATAAAAGTCTTGCACTTAATCAAAACAAAAAAAAATAGAACTGTTTTTACCTGGATTTCCTTAAGCAGACATATTTTCCAGAATTGGACAATCTTTTCACAAGTATTAGGTGCTTCTAGAACAGATGCTAGTAAAACGTAAAAACTCTGTACCTAACTTCCCAGTCTGATTTTCACCCCAATCTCTCTAACTAACTTTCCTAGTACCGACACTTCATAGAATTCCACTCCCAGTACTAAACTATGAATTTAGCACATAACGAGTTTCTTTAGTACTCAACTAGTTTAGCTGCATAATCAGACAGCTTTCAGCACTGGAATAAATAATCCTTTCTCAGGAGCTTATGTCTATTGCATGTACTCGTGAGTTCTCACTTCCCATTAACCTACTTACTCCATTCCCTTAAAACATAAAAGTCACAGAATTAACAGCAACTGCTAATTTCTTTCCAATAATTTGATCGTGAAATGACACCCCTGCCCTGATAAGATTACCTGACCCTTGTCCAGTAAATAGCGGCATAGAGACTCTGAGTCTTTGATCATACCAAAGCCTTCAGCTTCTGTTCCATAGTATGAGCTGAAATCAAGGAAGAGATAGAAAGCTCCCTGGAAATGAGAGTTATAACTTAGATACCAAGCTTGAAACACATAACAAACACAAAAAATTAAAATATAGATGAATATGCAATCAGAACAACAACAAAAAGACCACAACAAGCAAGCTAGCTTATCTTTCTAAACACCAAAAATAAATGTGTACATGTACATATTTACATACATATTCGAGGATATATCACTAATAAAGCCCATACCTGTGGCACTGAGATTTTAACACCTTCCAATTCACCAAAAGTCTGAACCAAATAATCTCGTCGCTCCTTAAATGCTTTGACCATAGTAGCAACTGCTTCTCCACCAGCATAACCCATTCCTAAAGCAGCAACACCTGCTTTTTGGGATATACTACTGGCACCTGAAGTGGCCTGGAATGACACATTCATGGTGAGCTGTTGAATATAGGACATGCTTCAAGAAATCCCTAAAATTTAAGAATTTTATACTGCATTATGGAATACCTTTCAAGCAGTTCTTACTAGACACATAGCAACTTTGTAACACAGAAATGTCTCAACCGCCAAATACTACATAAACACAATATCATGATGCGTATTCAATATATCGAGGTTTTGAAGAATTAAATCCCTAAGAAGCCGAATTTAAAGGGATTTCAACTTGTATGTTTTAATAACTCGGTTTTATAAAACCTATATAACTTTTGGACAAAACACAATAGTGGCCCCTTTGTCTGTACTTTGTAGGGAAACTCAAGAAGCCCTTAATTTCAAAGTTCTTTAGCTTTAAGGATTTGAAATAACCTTAATGAATATAGTTTTGATAAAGAACTTGAGCTTCTCAAAGTACCTTTGTATTTGTTGCCGTTTAACATCATATGGAGAGCTAATGAGAAAAAAACAAGGGTCATGTCACTTTTACATCAGGGGCTTAATGAAGAAAACAATTTTGAAGAAGCAAATTGAAAACATAATGTGAACGAAGTTGAAAATGCTACTCAAACACAGGAATATAGATGTATTTCAAGAATGTGAGTGGGTTCAGCAGCCCACACTCGCCCTGTGCCCCTGTCTTGCTCCACCAGG
Source organism: Rhododendron vialii (assembly GCF_030253575.1). Classification (NCBI taxonomy): domain Eukaryota; kingdom Viridiplantae; phylum Streptophyta; class Magnoliopsida; order Ericales; family Ericaceae; genus Rhododendron; species Rhododendron vialii. The sequence goes on along the minus strand of NC_080564.1, from coordinate 1,053,906 downwards.
GTGCTAGAGTCCCGAGGGTATGGATATGCCATGTGGCAGAGCCAGACGGAAAAAACTAGAAGTCCTGACTCCTAATTACAGAACGTTCTTATGACACAATACCATTTCAACACTCCCGCTGATCAAAATCCAACCTCATTAGCAACAGGAAAGAACGTGAGGAACATTTTTTCACCCGCCATATCTTTAGGTTAGTAAGAAGGATGAGAAAAAAAATCCAGCGGATCATCCAAAGCTTAAAAGATTGATTGTAAACAGTGCAAAAGAGCAAGAATCACATTATCTTTTCTGTCGTGTCTTAAAAAGTCAGCATCTCCATAATGAAGGGTGGAACATAAATTCAGTTATCACCAAAAGTTTTAAGAAAGGTCTAGAAAATGGACTTTTCATGAACGGGACAATAACAGCCATATTAATGAAGGTTTATGGTATAAAACTTGGTAAGAGTTTACCACCAAAAACGAGGGGTATGGAGAAGCAAGTAAAGAGGACAACCTGGCTTTGTATCTTTCCACATGCCGCAACAAAGTGTTTAGGACCAGCTAAATATCCAAGTCTCCATCCAGTCATTGCAAAGGCCTAGAGAAATGCAAATCTATGAGGTTCATGCCTTGATATTAATATTGATACAATATCATCTTCCATGTAGACAGCTCAGGATAACAGAAAGAAGCTGGAAAGCAAAAATCTGAAGCACCTTAGAAAACCCATTGACAGTCAAAGTCCTCTCCCACATGCCTGGCAAGGATGCAAAGCTTGTGTGAGTGGCTGGAGCATAAATAATGTGTTCATAAATTTCATCAGATAGCACCTGAAAAAAACAGACAAAGATTGTCCAAAACATGTGTTAGCTAAGTGAGAATACTCAAAGTAAAGGTACCAAAAGTTGCGTGATAAGTGACATTACCAGAAGCCGAGGATGCCTTGCCACAACCTGAGCGATCTGTTCCAGCAGTTTCCTTGGGTAAACACTTCCTGTCGGGTTAGATGGACTACAAATAATCAAGAGTCTAGAATTCTCAGTGAGTTTGGATTCTAGGAGCTTTGGGTCCAAGAGAAAATCTTCAGAGATGCTGGTCGGAAGAATCACAGGGGTCGCATCAGCCAGCCTTGCCATTTCTGGGTAACTCACCCAAAATGGAGCTGGAATTATGACCTGAAGAATAAATGCCATGCCGTAAACAAATGCACAGGTCAATAATTAAATTCAAACATCTAAAAATCGGCACCCGTCATCTTGTAATATGTTAACCAACAGATATTATTTCAACTTGGGCTCACATAGTGAACCTTGTTGAACAGGATGGTGTGTGGGGATGAGTGATTTATTTTTTCGTCTTTTTTCATTGATGCAGGAGGAAGGAACACATGGAAGAGTGGTAAGCAACTGAAAAATGAAAATTTCTTCTGCGAAAGAGGTACAAAGGTGAAAAGTGGTTTCCACAACAGATCATCTCTGAACTTCAACTCATTTTCTTTCTTTTCGTCCAAAATGTATATTTTCCTTTCCTCTTTAGTGTAATGGATTTTGTGTGACCGTGGATCCTTTCTGACTTCATGATCTAGAAGATCAACATCGAAGATTCCGTATTGACACAGTCCATGATTGAAAAAAGTAAAAAACAATATAAAGTTGTTATCTTTTAGATGTGCAAGCATGAAGAAAGCAGGACAGGAATCTAATCAGTGCAGGTTCATTCCCTTACTAGTAATAAAGATTACATGGGATGATCCCTAAAAAAAAACATGCTGGATAGGAACAGTGAGAAAGGCAGAGGATCTCAGAGAAATATCAACATCTTAACGTTTAAAATGAGCACATCAATCAGAAAAGGTGCATTTTTCCCTGATGGTAGTTAAATGCTGTAGAAATGGTAGTGTCGACTGAGAAATCATCGTCTCAATCAAGAACATGATTAATGTGCAATTAAAGTTGAATACAAAGCAAAAACAGCACCCATTATGCGGTAACTGAAAGGGAATGACCAATCTAATTACATGTCACCGAGCACAAGAAAGTCAAACAACAAATTCTTGGAAGTCTGGACTATACTAAACCTCATCTCCGGGTGAACAAACAGCTAGCACTGCTTGAAGGATGCTCTGCTTCGCCCCATTACTCACGAGAATCTGATCAGGTGTATAAGAAATCCCATTCTCCTCTGCCACAAAAATAAAACAGGAGAATCCCTCTCTTACCCAGAATATCAATTACTTAAGTTGGATGAAAGCATTTGACAAATAGAAAAACAACTAACCCTTCAACTTTTTGCAAATTGCTGAGCGGAGTTCTAGGGTCCCCGCATTTGGAGTGTACCTCGTGTAGCCTTCGTGTATTGCATTCATCCCAGCCTAAACTTACAACGTCACAAAATACAGAAAGAGTGACAAAATGGCGTAAGAAATAGATAACCTGATCTGTCAACAAAAATAAAATAAACAGATAGTGGTCAAGAATTACCTCGGCTATCACAGTTGGGGTATCAAAATCAGGTTCTCCAGCTGCTAATCGGATAACAGGCACACCAGCTTGTACTAGAGCTGTTGCCTGGTCAGTTATGGCCACTGTTTTGGAGGGCTTTACTGAATTTACTCTGGGACTTAGCGAGATATCAACCTCCATTGCTCTTACAACAGGAGTTAACCTTTTCGTTTGTAGTGGTCTTGTATTCCCCGAAGATCTAACCAGAAACAGAAAAAAATTAGAGAAGAAAGTGTGTGTTGAGGAGAAGAGAAAAACTAGAATCTTGGTAAAACTTCATTGCTGATAATTCAGAGCCCTCCCCACTGCAAGACACCACGTTATTCTCAATTGCTAAACTTGGTAAAACTTCATTTCTGATACTATCAGAAATTATTTCCTCTTTCCATAAATCACTCCGTGCCAAATATTGCTGCAGTGGACTTAGACCTAGTCAGTTTTTCAATTGAAACGTACAATGTATACATATCTCTCCTTAATTGCAAAACCAATCCACTCTTTCCATATACATCTCTCTCTCTCTCTCTCTCTGCAATAATTTAGTGCATCATCTCCTTTCCTTTTGGGGGTAAATTTTTTTCTCATGGCCAGAAAAAGCAAGTATACAACAGAAGCAACCAAGGACAAACCCTGGAACAAAATCAAAGATGCCACAGTGAAGAATCAAGAAAAAACATTGAAAGATCAACAAAATACAAGCACAAAAACTAGCAACTAGCCAAGAGCTAGTCATTATCGACCACAAAACCCAACATGGACAAACTGATTGGGACGGAGGGAATCAAAATTCATTACCTTTAGAGGAGTTTCAAGAAATTCTACTCCTTATTCATCTCTTCATCCGCTAATTTTCATTTCTTAAAAGGCAATTATGTTTGTCAGTCAAATTCTGTTATTATGACCCACAAAAATCCCTAAGTTGCCCTAACTAGCTTCAAACATCTGTAAAAATAAACTTCCAAACGTTCTCTTCTCCTTGCAAGTTTATAGAATTGCATATAATACGGAGTAGTATCATTCATCGTTTTTTATGAGCGAAAAGTTGACGGAGTTGATTGCAAATTTACGTGTAGGTACAGAATATGAAAATAATGCGCATACGGTTCTAGTTTTTTACCCCACTAATCGCCCCTTACAATATCATAATATGGCTTTGCTCAGAATACTTCGTTGCACCATCCATAAATCCAGTCTTCTCTTCTTCTTTCTTTTTTGGTGCTAAAAATTCAGTCTTGTCTACTGGTATCAACAATCAACTTTAATAGGCTTGTTTTGGCCACATCAAAATTTTGAATTTTTTGCATCACAAAGTGACTTCTTCATACCAGGCAATGCATATACCAGTTCAACAAGAAGAGCAATAAACAGTAATTTGCCAAATTGGTGTACCCATGTATTTTGGGTCGTTAGATTGTGTGAGAATTTTTTTATGTTTTAAACTTTAATCCGATCCAAAGGCCAAAAATGCACGGATACAGAGGCATATAGGAATTTCGGCATAGAGGAATTGATCTAAAAAAACCCAATTTGGTTCGAATCAGTAGGCCGCATCCCCAAAAATCGCTTGTATTAGAAGAAAATAAAGGTTTCACTGAGTAAAAATTGAAGCAAAAAAGAACGAAAGCTAGAGAGAGAGAGAGAGAGAGAGAGAGAGAGAGAGAGAGAGAGAGAAGGATTGACCGCTTACTTGAGGGAGAAATTGGGGAGAGGAGAGGAGAAAGAGAGTGATTTGGAGAAGCTATCGGAATCAGACGAAGCAGAACGTACTCCGGCAAGTTGGTGTCTCGAAGATGTGATTGTGGAGCCCCGCAGGGAAGAGTTTGCCATGCCGGAGAGAGAAAGAAAGAGGGTAGGTGAGAGAGAGACAGAGAGAGAGAGAGAGAGAGAGAAATTGCCTGATTTTGTTGTGGAGCAAAGAAGAAGGATGAGCGAGTGAGTGAGAGAGAGGCAGAGACAGAGAGAGTTGGGCAGTTGGGGCGGGGTTGGTGGGAGAGGCGGGCGGCGGGTTGGTACGTAAGCTACACCAAATTTCCTTGATAGTTACTGTACCAGTTAATCCGTTACAATTTCTGTAACTTTTGTAGAAAATAAAGGTAATTTTAAATTTAAAATTATGTATTTATGTAAATAATTTTCATACTAATATGAATCTTGTTTGATAGATCTCATTGAGATCTTTTAAACGGAGCAAAAAAAATTAAAATATTATTTTTTATTTTTATTATATTTGAGTTTGAAATTATCTTCTTTATGAAAATGAAAATTTAAAAAGAAAGCAGGAGCCCCTTTGTGGAAAGTCTTGGGTTCGAGCCCCACAGAGGGCAAACCCTTTAGGGGACCAGGGCTATGGATAGCTGCTGGTCTCCCCGTGCTAACTCTAACACTCTCACTAACCTCCGCTGATGTATATCGTTGTGGCAAAAAAAAAATTTACTCCTACTACGTTTGGCCAGATATGAAACTCTGGCCCTAAAATATAGCCCCTTTGATGGTGAGAAAGGGTGCGATAAAAAATGGGAGCTTTTTCTCACAAAATCTCACAATTTTTTGCGAGATTAGGTGAGAAATGGGAGAAGCCAATCAAAACATTTCATTTTTGTACTTTTCTCTCATTTCTTACCAAAATAGTCAATCTAAATAAGTGATTTGGCTAGAAACCCAAACCATTTCTTTTCTTTTCTCTTGAAATCACTCCATCCAAAGGGGCTATTAGAGTTTAAACGCAAACTTGATATAACTTTTTACTTTTTAGGTTTCTCTCAGTATGATGAAGCAATAATTCAAAAAAAAAATTGACAAAAAAATAAATCAAGTAAGAAAAAATTAAATAAACACAAAAAATAATTCAAATGGATTATTAAGCTAGAAAAGCCCTTAGAACATAAGAAAAAGTTTTGTGATCACCAGGAGTTAGGCTTCATGGTCAAGGCCTGTGTTTACGGTTTTGCCCCCATTAGATCTCATGTTCAAAACTTCCCGCATGCAATCAACTCTTACGTCATTAGTTCACATGAAACTGTACTCCGGCTAGTTCACATGAAACTGTACTCCGGCTAAATGAATCTACACTTAATGGTGGGTCAGCTCCACTAGGGAGACAAGCAGGAAGACAAACCAACAAACAAAACATGTAAACCAAACCATAAATAATCCCTCTTAACCTATACGAATGAGCCTGATTTGGCAAAAATATTTATTCAATACACGACTTGCACATCAAGCAAGAGCTTCTACACAAGCAACTTCCGAATGTCCAAGCTAAATCCCGCAGCCGAAGATAACAAATTGATACAGGATAATCCGTACAACAATAGAGAGGAGATTACAGACCAGTGGATATGTGTTTATCTTGATTAGTCATTCAAGATTTCCAATTGATTATTACTGAGTGCAATAGGAATGCAGATCTCCTCAATCAAGATCATGATATAATTACCACACAAAAAAAAAAAAAATGTCTTCGATTACAGAATCAGTACAGCCACAATAGCATAGTTAGACAGGGACGACACGCCTAAGATAATTACCACAAAAAAGTCTTCGATTACCATCTAAGCTAGACAGGGACGGCACGTCTAAGATATAAAAGTGCATTCTTGATACTGTCCGCTGCAGCCTGTATGGTGGAAAGAGATGCAGCATAGGAGATACGGATGCAGGTGTCATCCCCAAATGCATCGCCTGGGACGACAGCGACCTGATAACCACAACGGTAAATCAACTATAAACAAAAAAGAAACAAGAGCAAGAGAGAGGGAAATTCACTGCTTTTCCACGTTATATATGAAACGGGATAACAAATTGATGAGCGTTCAAGATAGACAACTTCACAGAATCACCCTGTTTGGTATTTGATTTCAGCAACTATTTTTTCCCTTTTCATTTTTTTGTGCCTCTCTGGTACACGTTTATGGGTGAAAGGTGCCCTAAAAATTTAAACAAGGTGAACCAAATTCGAGAAAATACCAAAAACGAGAACTTTAAAAAACAATAGAACTGTCTTTACCTGGACAATCTTTTCACAAATATTAGGTGCTTCTCGGACAGATGCTAGTAAAACGTAAAAACTCCATACCCAACTTCCCAGTCTGATCTTCACCGTAATCTCTCTTAACTAACATTTTGAGTACTGACACTTCATAGAATTCCACTCCCCAGTTAAACTACGACTTCTCATGTATAACGAGTATCTCTAGTATTCAACTAGGTTAGCCGCATAATTGGAGAGCTTTCAGCACTAGAAGAACGAATCCTTTCTCAGGAGCTTGTCTATTGCATGTACTTGTGAGTTCTTAGTAACCTACTTACTCCATCCCCTTAAATGTCACGTAATTAACGGCAACTCCTAATTTCTTTTCAATAATTTGATCGTGAAATGACACCCCTTGTAAAGATTACCTGACCCTTGTCCAGCAAATAGCGGCATAGGGACTCAGAGTCTTTGATCATACCAAAGCCTTCAGCTTCTGTTCCATAGTATGAGCTGAAATCAAGGAAGATATAGAAAGCTCCCTGGAAATGAGAATTATAACAACTTAGATATCAAACTTGAAATACATACCAAACAGAGGAAATTAAAATACAGAAGAAAAAGCAAACAAAAGAAGAAAAAAACCACAAGAAGGAACCTACTTCTTCTTTTTAAACACCATGAACATATACTAGCTGTTGGGGCACACCCTCCTGTGTGTGCATGTGGAAGGGCAAGTGAAAATATTTGGGGAGTGGGAGTGTGGGTGGGTAGTTTTTTTCGGGGGTGGGATAGGTGGTTGAGTTTAGTGATTTTACTATTTCACCCTACAGTTAATCATATTACATTAAAATCGGATGTACAACTTGGGTTTTGATTAGGACAAGAGTGGAAATTACTTCTGTGACACGGCTTCCAAAACAGGTCACACCAAAAGGTCCTCTCCCTTTATATATAAGAATAGATGTTCATGTAACTACATATAGTTATATCAATGATAAAGCCCATACCTGTGGCACTGATATTTTAACACCTTCCAATTCACCAAAAGTCTGAACCAAATAATCTCGCCGCTCCTTAAATGCTTTGACCATAGTAGCAACTGCTTCTCCACCAGCATAACCCATTCCTAAAGCAGCAACAGCTGCTTTTTGGGATATACTACTGGCACCTGAAGTGGCCTGGAAAATGACACATTCATGGTGAGCTGTTGATTATAGGACATGCTTCAAGAAATCCCCAATGTTTAAGAATTTTCATGTCACAAAAAGAATTGCTGGCTCCAATTAAGAATTTTTAGACTGCATTATGGAATAACGTAAACAATATCAAGATGTGTATCCTATGTGTCGAGGTTTTGAAGAATTAAAGCCCTAAGATATGGTAGTCAAAGGGATTTCAACCTGAATGTTGCGATAAGTCAGTTTTATAAAATCTATAACTTTTGGACAGAACACAACAGTGGCCCCTTTGTCTGTAGGGAAACTCAAAAAGCCCTTAATCCAAAGTTCTTTAGCTTTAAGGATTTGAAATGACATTAGTGCATATAGTTTCAATAAAGAACTGGAGCTTCTCCAAGTACTCTCGGTACTTGCTGTCGTTTAACGTCATACGGAGAGCCAATGAGTAAAGAAAGACAAGGGTCATGTCCCTTTTATATCAGGTTAATGAAGAAAAAAATTGGAAGAGGCAAACTGGAAACATAAATGTGTACAAATTTGAAAATGGAATATAGATGCATTTTTCAGAAAGTGAGGGGGTAACAGCAGCACCCACACGCCCTGTATTGCTCCGCTAGGGTGCTAGAGTCCCAAGGGTACGATTATGCAATGTGGTGGAGCCAGATGGAAATAACTAGAAGTCCTAATTACCATAACGTTCATATGGCACAATACCATTTCAACATTCCTGCTGATCAAAATCCAACCTCATCCTCATTACCAATGGGAAGGAACACAAGGAACATTTTTCATCTGCCGTATCTTTAGGTTTGTCAGAAGGATGAGAAAAACAAACTCCACTGGATCATTCAAAGCTTAAAAGATTGATCGTAGATGGTGCAAAAGAGCAAGAGTGCATTATCTTTCTTTTCATGTCTCAAGAAAGTCAGCATCTCCATAATGACGGGTGGAACAAAATTCAGTTATCACCAAATGTTTTGAGAATGGTCAAGAAAATGGATTTGTCATGAACGGGACGCTAACAGCCATATTAATGAAGGTTTATTGTATAACACTTGGTAATAGTTTACCACAAAAAACGAGGGTTGTGGAGAGGCAAAGAAACGGCATACCTGGCTTTGTATCTTTCCACATGCCGCAACAAAGTGTTTAGGACCAGCTAAGTATCCAAGTCTCCATCCAGTCATTGCAAAGGTCTAGAGAAATTAAAAATTATGAGGTTCATGCCTTGGTACTAATGTTGATACAATATCATCTGTAATGGAGACAGCTCGAGAAACCAGAAAGAAGCTCAAAACAGAAATTTGAAGCACCTTGGAAAACCCATTGACAGTCAAAGTCCTCTCCCACATGCCTGGCAAAGATGCAAAGCTTGTGTGAGTAGCTGGTGCATAAATAATGTGTTCATAAATTTCATCAGATAGCACCTGAACAAAACAGCCAAAGATTATCCAAAACCTGTGTTAGCTTAGGTGAAAATACTCAAAGTAAAGGTACCAAAAGTTGCATGATAAGTGACATTACCAAAAGCCGAGGATGTTTTGCCACAACCTGAGCGATCTGTTCTAGCAGTTTCCTTGGGTAAACACTTCCTGTCGGGTTAGATGGATTACAAATAATCAAGAGTCTAGACTTGTCACTGAGTTTGGATTCTAGGAGCTTTGGGTCCAAGAGAAAATCTTCAGAGATGTGGGTCGGAAGAATCACGGGTTTCGCATCAGCCAGCCTTGCCATTTCTGGGTAACTCACATAAAATGGACCTGGAATTATGACCTGAAGAATAAATGCCATGCTGTAAGAGTCTACGAAATGCACAGGTAGATACTTAGGTTCAAACATTAAAAATTTCAGCACCCATAATCTTGTAAAATGTTAACCAACAGATATTGTTTCACTTTGAGCTCACATACTGAATCTTCTTGGACAGGATCGTGTGTGGCGATGTGTTAGTTATTTTTTCGTCTTTTTCATCAATTGTGTTTGGCGGGAGGGGGGAATAGATGGAAGAGTGGTAACCAACTGAAAATTGCTTGTGCCAAAGACGTAAAAGGTGAAAAGTGGTTTCCACAACAGATCATATCTGAAATTCAACTCGTTTTGGTTCTTTTCGTCAACTATGTATATTTTCCTCTTTAGCGTAATGGATTTTGTGCAACCATGAATCCTTTCTGACTTCATGGTCTAGAAGATCCCCATCTCAAATTCTGTATTGACACAAAATCAAAAGTTTAAGAAAACCATAGAAAGTTGCTACTTTTAGATGTGCAAGCATGAAGAAAGCAGGTCAGGAATCTAATCACTGCAGGTTCCTTCCCATACTAATAAAGATTTCATGGGATGACCCCTCAAATAAACCATGCCAGATTGAAGACAGTATGAAACGCAGAGGATGTCTGAGAAATATCATCTTAACATGTCAAATGAGCACATCAATCAGAAAAGGTGCATTTTTTCCTGAGAAATGGTAGTGTGAACTAAGAAATCATTCAGGAGCATGATTTATGTGCAATTAGAGTTAAATACAAGCAGAAACGGCATACATTATGCAGTAACCAAAAGGGAGCGACCAATCCAATACTTGTGACAGAGCACACGAAAATCAAACAACAAATTCTAGTGATAATTTTGGAAGTTTGGACTACACTAAACCTCATCTCCGGGTGAACAAACAGCTAGTACTGCTTGAAGGACGCTCTGCTTCGCTCCATTACTCACGAGAATCTGATCAGGTGTATAAGAAATCCCATTCTCCTCTGCCACAAAAGTAAAACATGAGAATCCCTCTCTTACCAAGAATATCGATTACTTAAGTTGGACGAAAGCCTTTTGACAAATAGAAAAACAACTAACCCTTCAACTTTTTGCAAATTGCTGAGCGGAGTTCTAGGGTCCCCGCATTTGGAGTGTACCTCGTGTAGCCTTCGCGTATTGCACTCATCCCAGCCTAATCTTACAAGGTCACAAAATACAGAAAGAGAAACAAAATGGCGTAAGAAATAGATAACCTAATGTTTCATCAAAAATGAAAACACAGATAGAGTGGTCAAGAATTACCTCTGCTATTACAGTTGGGGTATCAAAATCGGGTTCTCCAGCTGCTAATCGGATAACAGGCACACCAGCTTGTACGAGAGCTGTTGCCTGGTCAGTTATGGCCACCGTTTTGGAGGGTTTCACCGAATTTACTCTGGGACTGAGTAAGATATCAACCTCCATTGCTCTTACAACAGGAGTTATCCTTTTCATTTGCAGCGGTCTTTTGTTCCCCGAAGATGTAACCAGAAACAGAGAACAGAATTAGAGAAGAAAGTGTGCGTTGAGGAGAAGAGATAAACTAGAATCTTGGTAAAACTTCATTGCTGATAGTAATTCAGAGCCCTCACCACTGCAAGACGCCACGTTATTCTCAATTGTTAAACTTGGTAAAACTTCATTTCTGATACTCTGAGAAATCATTTCCTCTTTCCATAAATCACTCCTTACTAAATATTGCTGTACTCTTCCAATTGAAACGTCTAATGTATACATCTCTCTCTCTCCAATTGAAACGTCCAATGTACACATCTCTCTCTCTCTCTCTCTCTCTCTCTCTCTCTCTCTGCACTAATTTAGTGCATTATCTCCTTCCCTTGTGGGGGGTAAACCCCTGGAACCAAATCAAAGATGCCACAGCGAAGAATCAAGAAGAAACAATGAAGAAAGATCAACTAGCGAAGGGCTATCCCCTTTTTTGCTTCCACTTTAGGGCTTCTTTATCTGGTTTTATCCAACTTTTATGGCTGCCACTGTCATTATCGACCATGAAACCCGAAATGGACAAAACCAATTGGGACTGGAGGGCTGGTGCTGTCTCTCAAAATAGAGAAATTTTTGGATGCCGGGCAGGGACCACGTCTGCCAGGTGATGTGGCGCCCGAGCAACACATTTGAACCATCTAAAAGTGTATTGAACGACTCAGATTAAAACACATTCCTTCCTCTCACCCCAATACTTTTTCTCTCCAAATCCGAGTCATCCAAAATTAAAATACAAGGCCCGGATGCGTCGAGCGGACACCATATGATACTTGCTCTGCACTGAAAATCTTCTCCTCAAAATACGAGGTATAATAGTGGCCTATAGGTACTACTGTCATTATTGACCATGAAATACTAGATCAAATTCACGATTCCATTATTGTCAAATTATGTGTTTCAAACAGATACTTGATATCTAATCGAGCTGATTTTATTTTAAATTATTTTACTTAATGAACTTTACGAAATGAACGTTTTCGATTATCAAAGCGAGATCAAAGCAGACCCCACTCGCCCAGAACTGCACTACATGGTTCTTAAAGGACAACACCAACCCCCCAGTATTGGGAGGGAGGGAATCAAGATTTTCTTTCGATGAGTTTCAAGAAATTCTACTTTATCCAAAAAAAAAAAGGGTTCCGATCATAATTGTTTTTTGTTGATTTCTCTCGTCATGATGAAATAATAGTTCATAAAAAAAATCGACAAAAATTAACAAATGCAATTTTTTTTTTTGAAGAATGACAAAAAAACAAAAACAAAAACCATTGAACCTATTAGGCCAAAATATGCCTCAGGTCTTGTCTACTGGTATCAACTATCAATTTTAATTGGATTTGTTTAGGCCACATCAAAATTTTGAACATATTTTTTTTGGGAACAATTTCCGTTTTATGAAGGGACGAGCCCAAAAAGCCAAGGGAAAAGCCTTGGACAGAAATACAACCTACCAACAACACCCAATAACAAAACTGCTACCAACCAGCAGAACAAAAACAAAATTTCCTAGCTACATACTGCCAACAACGTTTGAGCACAAAGTGACTTCTTCATACCAGCTGGCAGATATACCAGTTCAACAAAAATAGAAATGAACGGTAATTTCCCGGCCAAAAGCAAAAGAAGCAAACGCTGATCGGTTCAAACGAGTGCATTGGAGTGCATGTTACGCATTCCCAATTGAAAAGGAGAACAATAACAATTTGGTTCGAATGATCAGTTAACCGCATACAAAAAAAGAGAGGAAGAAGTTTGTATTAGAATTTAAAAGAAATAAACAATGAAAACTACAGAGAGTGGTGGCTTACTTGAGGGAGAAATTGGGGAGATGAGAGGGGAAAGAGAGTGATTTGAGAAAGGTATCGGAATCAGACGAAGGAGAACGTACTCCGACAAGTTGGTGTCTCGAATAGTATATGATTGCGGAACCCCGCAGGGCAGAATTTGCCATGCCGGAGAGAGAAAGAATTAAAGAGGGTAGGGGAGAAAGAGAGAGAGGTTCCCTGATTTTGTGGGGTAGCAAAGAACAAATGAGAGAGAGAGAGAGAGAGAGAGAGAGAGAGAGAGAGAGAGAGAGAGAGAGAGAGAGAGAGAGAGAGTTAGTTGGGCAGTTGGGGTGGGGTTGGTGGATGAGGAGGGCGGCGGGGTTGGCAGCTAAGCTGCACCAAATTTTCTTGACTACGTTTGGCCAAATTTGAAACTCTGGACGCAAGGTTTAAACTCATGGCTGCAAAGTATAAACATCTGGAGCGGATAAAAAAAAAAAGTATAAACATCTGGCCGCAAACTTTATAACTGGCTGCAGACTTCTTAGCAGTGGCCGCAGCGTCTAAGCTGGTAAATTGAACGAACTTTCAATATACTGCAAACATACCAAAAAGTTTAGGAAAAATGACGGTCCAGGGTTAGAATTCTCGTTTAATGACCGGTAAGGACGTGATTTTCTGTTAATGACCGGTAAATTTTGGAAATGGGTTCATCCTTGTTAGTAATTTGGGCCTCCAAAGTGTCCTGAGCCGTCGTTTTCACAAAAGTTTACATATGGCTTCCATTTCCCATCTAACATAAATCCAGAAACTCAACAGTGAATAGTTAGAAGGAGTTTTTAAATATTTATCCTTATTAGCCATGCCATGTAAGTTTTCATCCCATCTACTTTTCGTGCTTATATTTTTAGCTTCTTAGTGTGCAAATTACCTTTTTTTAGCCTTTTCACTATGATATACATATATTATGTTGTATTGTTTTCCTAATTTAGTAAGATTGGATTGTTTTCCTAATTTAGTGGGGTTGGATTGGATTGTTTTCCTAATTCAATGGAATTTGGTAAATGTAAATATGATTGATTACTTTTATTTTTCAAATTGAATCGAATCGAATCAAAACAATAATGATTCATGATTTCATGGTAATTTAAATATGATTGATTAATTTTATATTTCAACTTGAATCAAACCAAAATAATTATGATTTAATGAATACACCATAATTTATTTAAAAATACAAATTTAAGCCACGATTTCATGAATACACCATGATTTTATGAACCAAAGAAATGCACCTTGATTATAGGAATACACTATGTTTTAATAAAAAAAAAATCATGAATAAACCATGCATGAATACATAGACCATAAATAAAATAAATCATGAAATACATAAATAATTAAACCATGAATACATAAAATGTTACCATTATCAGTTTGTGTCATTATCCTTGAAATGAAAACAAAAAAAATGCTACCAGTTTGTGCCTACATGTATTAAACAAATGGAAAGAAGTAATGGGGGTACAAACTCAATTCCATTCGAAATGAACAAAAATAAACGGCCTTTGATGCTTCTCCTGCTACACTTCTTTCCCACTGCCATTATCTTCTTCATTGGATTGGATTGTCCTTAGTTTCTCGCACCATTCCGATTGAAAGAGAGATTATGTTGCAGACCAAATCGTAAGACTTGCTGGACTGCCGGCAAGGACCACCGGTGATGGGATTCGTGGAGAGGTCTATGCATCTACCCCATGCCCCTCGATTGCCTCTGATCCATGCGCCGCCACTCGCTGCAATGTGGGAGAAGGATATGGTCGGCGAAGACTGCCAGTGATGGAGGCCGGAGGACTAGATTGAGTTTTGCATCTTCCCCATGCCGCCAGTTTTACCCGAAAAGACAATTTTCAAAACCTGCAAATGGAAATGGAGGAGGTTTCGGGGGGTTAAATAGTTTTGCCAAGATTTTTGGGTTTTTGATAAATGATTTAGGCGAGATTTTTGGGATTTGAGACTTTAGGACTTATCTTTCCATCCCAAAATACATTACTATATAATATAATAGTAATATATATAGGACACCACTAATGCCACGAGAGTTTACTTTAGTTTCACAATTTTACCTGGAGTCACTCTCTCTCTCTCTCTCTCTCGCGGTCGGGCCTGCTACATGCAAAATTCAGTTTCCCTTAGACCTCCATCTCCTCTTTGGGTCTCTTTCAATTCTTTCGATTAATCTGTCACCGGTATCCCCCAAACGAACAACGTCACCAGATCTATTTGCCTCCCTTCCAAGATCTGATCCTCTCTCTTCTATCAGTATAAAATGTCCAACACCACCGTCATGTACATTCCTCTCTTACCACTACCATTCTATTGCTCGATTAGAATTTCAACGGCTGTCCTGATTGATTTTAAGATAATCGGCAGTTGCTTCACTTGATTTGAACATCTCGAACGACGATGCAAAGAAGGCGAAAGTACTTTGTTCTTCTTCGAAAATATTGGGCCGGTCAAATCTAATTAGATAGTGGACCTCGAGTCGACTCTCAAAATATAGATTTTAAAGAGAATTGTTTAACCATCATATTTTATGTCGGTTGAGTAACATCACCACCAGAGTGAGACGGGATAAGGGAGAGCAGTAGACCAAAGATGAGAGAAAAGTTGGACGTGGGGAAAGAGACAGGGGTACACTTGTCAGATGCTATAAAATGTCGTGGCATTATAAATTCTTATCGTGGCATTAGCGGCATCCATATATATAATAGTATAAAGAATGGCAAAATTGGGTTTATTTAATAGTAGGAATGAAAACATAAGCATTCAAAATAATGACCTGGATGAAAACATAAATCAGGTAAGGACTGAGAATGGATATTTAAGTACCCCTAGTTAGAATCAGAGAACTGTTCTACCAGCACAAATAAAATGACAAATGTAGTTATTACAAAATATAATGGAAATTAATTCTTATTCATGTGAAATTGAATGATCTCCTATATACATTGTTTTTTCAGTTACACAGAGAAAAATTTATAGCAATCTATCTCTATTATAAAACAGAAGGGTGTGGGGACAAGTTGTTGGAACGGCTGAGATTTATTTGATCCAAAGGCTGTAGTGCATCATTCCACTTCCCGATTAAGTGCCCATGGTTTTGACCTAAATCACACAACTGCCATTCCCTTCCAACCGGAATGCGTAGTGCCGTAGGCACGGGCTAGCACTAGTACTATATATTAAACAAAAGTGAAGATTAGTGAGAAGGTGTGTGAGTGCGACACGTGTTCCTTCATTCTATAGGATTGAGATGAAGAAGTTATTTTTTTCCCTTCACTCCAAATCAGGCAAAACTTTGAATTTCCTTTATGATTATCTTCAAATAGTTGGAAACTCAATCAAAATAAGGAAGTTATCATAATCTTTGGAGAGATTTTCTCCCTTTCAACAACTATCTCTCTAAACATAAAGTCAAGATTCAAAATTCAAACTATATCAATATATATACACACACGCAAACACACTTAGCTTCCTATGAGGGTGCCCTCAAATAAGCTTATACCAATAATAATACGTCCGCGGATCCGAACCATTGAAAACACGATCTAACGGCTGAAATCGAACATATTCGGACCATTGAAAACACGATCCAACTGCTGAAATCGACGTCCACACTTTTGCTTATTTGAGGGCACCCTCACCTGAAGCGGACTCTGTGTGTGCGTGTGTGTATATATATATGGAAATTAAAAGCTTTCACGATAAATTATCCCATCTTTTCCAATTCCGTAGCCCGTCCAAATAACCTTTCAATTCAATGACGGTATCTTTTTATAAGTCTTTGCATATTTTGTTCTTCCAAGCCATTGTTAGAAGTTCAATATCTTTGTTGTCAATCGATTCACCGTTTGATTCTTTCATTGTTTTTTCTTTTGAATAGCTTCCATAGGTTGCTTTCCTAAATCATTTCCATCCCATGTATTAAAACTTTTTTGTTTTTGTTTTTCTTCAAAATAGATCGATATGTGTATCAAGTAAGGCCATTGGCCCGGGGGCTAATGGTCGAAACGTTCGAAATGATTTGCTCTCCTTTTCAATTTTTTTAATTTGTTTTCACGTACATGTTAGTTTTCATGTCTACTTCATGGAGTTCTGATGAGATATAGTTAATTTTAATTAATTGTTGTTTTCAGTAAAAACACTGAATCAAGTTTTTAGGATGGTTCGTGGGAATATTGATGCTAAATGATGAAGGGATTGCACCAAGGAACTAAAATCTACCATCGACCTTGGGGTTTTGAGAAGTAACACCACCCACATCAGGTAAATGAGGCTTAGTGGTAAGACCAAATTAATTGCCACATTGTAAAATGACTTTTTCGTGAGGAGAACCATGAGGGGACACATACTCCTTAGTTTTTTGCATTTCTTAATATTACTATCATTCTAAAACTATAACTAATATACTGATGATATATATCTTGCATCTTAAAGTAATGATTTCTGAAGGAATTTTATTTGATTGCCAACCTAATATAATAATACCCTCTCATGAGAAATGATTTATTTACAATCCTAAAAAGAGAGTAAATAATCCTACTCCATGCCCGTGCATGTTGGAATAGATGTGGGATGATTCACCTTTTGCACGTTTGTTCACCCTCTCCCATTTAAGATAAGGAATGCTTCTCTCAATGGAATATCTGATTTTCTTTTTGTCGGGTAAATAATAGTACTATCTGATTTTCTTCTCTCCCTTTTGTTTGCACAAAAAGTAAATGTTTCCTCGCCGAAGAAAAGTGTATACAACTATATACTTGCTCGCAAACTTGATCGGTGTTTGAAAAAAAAACTTCTTCATCTCAATCCTATAGAATGAAGGGACACGTGTCGCGCTCACAGGCCTTCTCACTAATCTTCACTTTGTTTAATTTAATATACCAGTGCTTGCCCGTGCTTACGGCACTACGCATCGCGATTGAAATTAGTGTATTGTATTTGTTCCACTTTTTAGTGGCGCGAAAAAGAACTACTTGAGAGATATAACTCAACATATCGATCGTAACTATAACTAAACCAACCCATTTACCAATTTAGACCCCGACTAATACAATTCAACTACCTACGGATAAATTGAAATCGTATGCCTTGTAAAAAGAAAGAAATTACATGACTGAATAAAATATTACACCATTTTAAGAAAGAACAAATGTTAATTTCACATTAAAGACACTGACATAATTATTTCGTATGCCTTGTAAAAAGAAAGAAAGAACAAATGTTAATTTCACATTAAAGACACTGACATAATTGCATGTTTTTACACATCAGTTACACAAAGAAGCCAACCTAAATTCATAACATGCGGCTCAACCAATGGTAAATTTAGCTGTGGAACTCGAGAAATGGAAGGTTCATATCCTTGGACCTTAGCAAACGCAGATAGAAATCACCTTAAGGAGGGAATCATTGTAGAGCTACGGTTTCCAAACACGCATTACCATGGAGGTCAAAACCTGAAAACAGAAGATCAAAAAATTATAAGAAAAAAAAATCCACCAAACCACCACATAAGCAACCCTCCGAAAGAAATAGAATTCACCAATTTTACCAACTCAAGCCAAGAAAACTGTAATAACGTTAAAACCATCAAGGAAGAAGATTCTTGCTAATAATTTTTGTGTTTCAAAGCAAACTTAGTCCCCATGCAACACCATTAAAAAAAGTGCACGAAAGCCATATTTGTAGTCCCCCCTACAAATTAATTTTAGACCATATTGGAGTGTTATTGGAGAAAGAGCTCTGGTCAAAAGCAGAGAAATAAAGAAAGCTCAAAAAAGCGTACCATTCGCTAAGCGAGCTTCCAATCTTGATGATGATGAAAGTATTAGAGGGCGATTATATTCTTGCCCCTATCCCATACAATTATCTGGAAAGAGAAAAAATGAATTAACATCAAGAACGATTGCATAGCAGTAATGCGAAACCAAAGTGATTTTGAAAGGTTAAACCCCAGAAGCCACTATTTCCTAGCACAACGCTTCTAATCTTAGAGCCCCAACAAAAGATGAGGAAAAACTAATTTTCTACAGTGATCAAGTGTTTGTCCGTGAGTCTTAAAAATGAGTCTAAAAACTAATTTTCTACCCTGAGTGCTAACGTTGGGAAAGATGGTCATGAAAAAGTCGGGTACAAAAAGGTCACCCAAAGGTTATAATGATGGGTAACTTCAGCTTTGGAAATGGTTTTCCAAGAGCCAAAAAAAGAGAGGACACGGTTCTTCTATTCAAAGCAAAAAAACAATGAATGTTGCACATGCATTGCCCTGTTGAAATGAGAAGTCCCTGTATGCAGCCTCCTTATTCAACTTCAACAAAGCAACAATTTCTAATTATTCAACAAAGCAACAAAACAACAATTTCATCCATGTAGCACAATCCTAAATCAAACACAGGCATTTCATCAAACACTTCGTACACACAAACTTAGATAGTATAGATGGTTGAAAGTATATGTTAATTAATGTTTAATCATTTTGTGCATTGTGATTGCCGTGCATAGCATGGATTTACTGCTAGTATTTCATTAATCATAAAAGATAAAAAAAAAGAAAAGAAAAGAAAAGAAACCAATGGAATAGGGAAAAATTGAGAGCTTCAAAGAGTAAAATGTCTCTCCTACGGTTGTGTAGCCTACCTCCTAGCCCATTTTGTTTTGGACAAAAACAACAAAATAAATTATAACACATCGATCGTTGTTGACAAGACGTCAAAAAAATAACCAAAACATAAATGCTAATTAGATGTTCCAATTGCCTCCGTATATCATTGAGAGCCACCAAAAACGACTAACCCCCAAAAACACTGCCAAACCCCTATTCTTGACTCATGACCACTGTCGTGCGCCCTTTTCACCCCACACACAGCCGGCCTCTTCACAACTCCGAAAAATACCGCTACCATATCCACACCTAGCCACCATCGCCACCGCTAATTCCCCGGGGAAACCCCATAGTAAATAAAAATTACATGGGAGAGGGGAGTGTTAAAATTAAGTTTCACTAAAACCTAACCATTATATCAAATACATACTAGTACAGGCATAGTAGTTGTAGTTACAAACTTATCACTTCATCAATGATAAAAAAAAAAAGAAATTGATTTTCGCGCTCCACTTTTGTATGCAAGCACTCCATTTTGTTCACGTTAAAAGTGGAGCGTCTGCGTACAAAAATGAAGCGCCAAAATCAACATTCATAAAAAAACCAAATTAAAACTTCTCATTTTATCCGTACGTGTATTCTCAAAAGATTTATTTGTGCGACTATGTCGTCTTTCACAATAAATATGTGTCCTACTTTATCTCTTTGTTTTTTCTGCATATAGACATATCCTTCCATGTTGTATGACAATATATCTTCTTTCTTAATGGATTAATTACTAAACCTAAGAAGTTGATTATTTTGCATGTAACTTTACGGTGTCTTGGTCTCAAGTTTTCCATCTTCCTGATCTTGGTAAGATGGCTCTCGATCAAGGCCGCTCAGGTTGCTCT
This sequence comes from Rhododendron vialii, assembly GCF_030253575.1. Lineage (NCBI taxonomy): Eukaryota > Viridiplantae > Streptophyta > Magnoliopsida > Ericales > Ericaceae > Rhododendron > Rhododendron vialii. The sequence continues at coordinate 1,033,650 of NC_080564.1, read as the reverse complement.
GCTGGCACCTCCGGGCAACTCTGCGTCCCCTCCGCCTTGTCCATTCGCACCTCTGGGTAATCAGTCATCTCCTCTGCCTTCTCGGCGTGCACCTCCAGGCAGCTCGACGGGCCCTCCACCTGGTGAAGTTGCTCCATTGCTGCTACGGCTGGATCCACCATGTCATCATTCTGGCATCATAAAAAGTGTTCCAAAAGGGTTACCATGCATTGATTATTGCACCTAGCTAATAGTCAAAGGTTTTATTTGATTTGGTAAAGCACAATCAATTCTTTTGTCTATCTTTAGTGTTGTTTTGCTTGTGATTCCTCTCATTGGCATAGAGAAATTAAAAAGTTGTGGAGTCAAAAGTGGCTAATAAACGAAATTCTTGTAGCCAGCTTTTTTGGCTTTTTCTTGTGTTAGAACTTGTGCAAAGATACTAAGAAGTTCTAGAAAGAGGCCAGTTGCCTGAGCGGAGCGAAATATATATACTCTGTGTAAAAACCCTGCTGTAGTGATAATAAGAAAAACTCGATCGCTCTCGCTCCTATGGACGTACCCGATTTTGGAGAACTACGTAATTTTGTGTGTTGATTTCTTTACTGTTTACGTATTCACATATCATGTGTGTGTGTTTTTCTGTTCAACATCTTGAATCGGTTTTTAAAAAAAAAAAAAGGGTTTTAGTCATAATTTTTTACTTTTTCGATTTCTCTTATTGCAATGGATTCATAATCTCCAAAAATTTAACGCAAAACTAACAAATGCGAAGAAAATTAAAATAAAGACAAACAAAAGGCAGAATTGGCTTTTCTAGGAAAACCCCTAGTTTGGACTAAATAAGTTATTTGGCTTTTTGTTTTATTCAATTTTTTTCGCATTTGATAGTTTTGTCTCAAATTTTTGTGGATTATTGATTATCTCGACGAGAGAAATCGGAAAAGTAAAAAAAATTTACTTTTCCCTAATATTTTTGAAAATGTTCAAGAAAAAGCCTGAAAAACCAGGTTTTTTTCTTACTAGTTTTTTGAGCTTTATCTTGGATATTTTTTTTAAAAAAGGGATAAAAATTGTAATTTTTTACCTTTCCGAATCTACAAAAGTTTGATGCAAAATTAATAAATGCGAAAAAAATAAAAATAAGGGCAAAAATGAAAAACCAAATACTCCCTCCGTCCCTTTTTAAATGTCCTACTTCGTAACTCCAACTTATTAAAAAAACATCATCATTATACCTTTCACATTAACTTTTTCCTCCACTTTCCCTACTTACCCATAATTATTACACTTTTTACTCACTAACTTTTCAAAATGGAATCTACTTTTAGGGACAAAATAGACAATGTACCAACTTTTACCCATTAACTTTACCAAATGGACACTTATTAAGGGACGGCCCAAAATGGAATACTGGACTATAATAAAGGGACGGAGGGAGTAACTTATTTAGTCGAAATTAGGTCCAAAGATACTTGGAAGCACGTACTTGAGGAAAAGAGGTTGAGGACATAAGGGAAGAGAGGAGCACATTTGAAGCACAGGAATTGTGCCACTGCTTAAGGCTGTCATCCATCTCATCATCATCACTCCTTTGGTTGGTCATAGGCTCCTTATTTTGATCCGCCACATCGCATAGTTGACTGTAAACTGTTGCTGGTGAATTGGTCCTGAAATTGTGCCATAAGAATATGGAAAATTCTAAAATCAGCCTATTAGACCGACAATAGTAAGTGTATGAATGTGTATTAAATTGCATAAAAAATAAACAAAAAAAACAAATTTTCTTACGTTATAGTGTGCTTATTGTCAACCCAGTGGGCTGACAATAGCAGGACCGTAAGAATATTTCATCAAATTTGGAGAATTCCCCGAAATTTTTGTGATTAATTACGTACCCATTCCGTATCCTAACAATATGGTATTCATAGAGTAGGAATAAATAATAATACACACTCAGCACCTATAAATGATTGAACAGCTAGAGTTCTGCTGCTTCTGCAATATGACAATACCGGTCGACAATGTTTGAGGAAGGGATTCTGAGTTTGGGATTAACGAAGCAATAAGTTTCTTCTGAAATACTAAGAAGAAACTTATTTTTGAGTTTGGAATTAAGGCGGCTAAAGTTTAAAAAAAAAGGTAAGTTGGTTCCCTCCTTCTCTCCTTCGACCAGAGACATTCAGAATAGGAATTCTACTTTATTCAAGAATGCTAATAAAGGCTTTGGATTTTGGCGCTCGGTTGGGAATTAAAATCGTAGGAGGAAGAAACTATAATTTGAAGAAATGGGTTAAAATGGAAGAGGAGAAAATTGCGGAGAGAGAATGCCTTGAAGAAGTTCACAGAGGTAGAAGAGGGAGACGTACACATTGAATTAAGAGGAAATTAAATGCTTCTTTATCTTTGGAGTTTTAGAGGCCTGTAGTGCGTTTTTGTTGATTTTGGCGTCGGTCCTTCGTTTGGATTTGGAATCTCGCTCCGGTTTGTGTGTGCTTTTGTGGAGATATGGGCTTTGGGATTTGGATTGGAGTTTTTCTTTTAGGTTTTAGAGTTTTTGTTGGTTTTTGCCTTTTGTGGCCGGAGTTTTGGGTTTGGGGGTTGGTTTTTGGGTGTTTCAATTAGGAGTTTATCAGGTTTTGGCTTTTTTGGCTAGTGCCTTGCAGGGCCTTTTCGGTGGTCTCAGGTGGCTATTGCCGGTGTGCCATTATTCTATTTAATTTTTGTAATCATTTATGAAGATTAATAAAATCTTTTTGCTGAGGAAAAAAAATAAAAAAACAATGTTTGAGGAAGAACAGGATACAGATCCATACAGTGCGGATTACATCTAACTTATCTCCCCATGTAACTTAATTACTTTCGGCTGGAAATTAATTAGGGAAATAACCCATATGTTTACCTTAGAGAAACAAAATTAGGATGACCAGAATCACCAAACATAGGGTCTTGATTAATGTCCCCATTAACTCCTCCATTCTCTGGCAGCTGCCAGCTAACTAAGTCACTCTGAAATGATGAAGTTGATGGCATCCCCTTTGGTGACTCGAAGTATATCTGCCCAATTGAATTCATCTGCTTTCACAACAAAACCAAATATCAGCTACTTCAAATTACGTACTGTTCATAAAATTTTCTTTTATCTATGGGGTTGAATTCCACTCAACTGAAGCAAATAAATAAACCCCAACCAAACCCAGCCCGCTGGGCGAAGTCAACATGAAAAAGCTAATAAGTGATTGTCTTCTATGAAATCGCATGTTCAAATCTCACAAAGGTTAAGCATTGGAAACCTTGAGGCCATTGGAGGATTTGTGCGGCCGGTCATTAACTTCAGAAACCCCAGAATTAGTTTAAGTGCGCACAAGCTTGCCCATACACACACACACACACACACACATATATATATATATGATTTTCAAGAAAAAACTGAAGCAAATAAAAATGTAAATGTAGAATTTGATTACGTACTTGTATAGTTGGTGGTGCTTCGAACGCCGATAAATGCTCATCCATTAATTCTTTCTACCATGGAGAGGGAAAACCATACTAATTATTTAATTTCGACAGTTAATCACTTATAATTAGCATGAATTGTTCTTGGTGATCAATCAATATATTGTACCTGTCTTTGCGTGATGCGGTCCATGGCGGCCAACAGGTTCTTTTCACTTGATTCAAGTTCCTCCATTGTTGTCAATGCTTGTACATCTGGCTCAAATATACTTCGAATCGAACCAAGCGTATACCAAATAGTTGGAAATTTTTTCAGATTTTCATAATTAAACCATTAAAGTTCAAAGAAATAGGTAATTTTTTTCTGAAAAAAATAGTAATCACCTGAGTTGTTCCTCAGCCGCTTGGAGCTGCTGTTGCAAATTACTGATTTCTTGTTGGAGTTCCTAAGAAGAAATAGGCAACTCATTAATCACAAACATAACTCAAGTAATGTACGTACGTCTCCATGCCCTTATGATGTATAAAGCTCTTTATAACGGGGAAATCTGATTTTTTTTCTCTCTTTACCTCTGAGGTTGAGATAAGCTCCTCCGGTGGACTGGTCATAGAAAATGCACAGTTAGAAAACAACCTCAATTCAGAGAGAGAGAGAGAGAGAGAGAGAGAGAGAGAGAGAGAGAGAGAGAGAGAGAGAGAAACCTTCCAAATTCAAGGAACATGGAATCTTCATTTTTTATTTTCTGGAGGGTGCTGACCAAATACTGCATGCATAATTAAGTAGTATATCAATCTTGTTTCTAATAATACAACCCTAAAAAAACAAAAGGCAACAGTGAGTATCAAGTGGGCATGGTAGCATCATACCTCACTGTTGTGAAGAATGCTGCAAATCACAACAAAAATTGAGATCAATATTGTTATTTAACCGTAGAATTACCTAACAAGGAAAAAATTGTTGACCAAAATCAGCCTAGCTAATTGAAAACAAGTTTATAAAAAATAATCAGCCTAAAACTAGAAAAATCCATACCCTCCTCTCTCATGATCCGAAAGGTTTACATAACGGCTAAGCACATCTTCAATCCTACATAGGAAAAATTATATTAGCAAAGGCAAATAATTAACTTGGAAAACGAAATAAAATGGTGTAATGCAATATATATTTATGGCCTATTAAACAATAAGACAAAAACACCTACGCAAGAGTATTTCACAAAATGTGTCATGCTTTTTAAAATATGGGTAGTTTGTTTACGTTTTCGATCCGTCTATTCATGATAGAGTGGGAAATGGAGTCGAAATTCTTAACCAAATGCTGAAAAATCTTCACTATGGAAGATAAAAAAGATTTTCCGATGAGACTCACATTTAAGAGAAACCAAACACAAACAGCAACAAAAACAAAGGCATGCATGAGTTTGGCCTCTTGGCTAGGCTTCTGGATGTTTGTATACATGCCTTGTACATTTAGAGAGAGAGAGAGAGAGAGAGAGAGAGTGATCATCAGTTGAAATGCACCTTCTTTTGCCAGAGAAGAGACTGAGACGGCCGGAGGGAGAGAACATGATGAGAGCGACGTCGATGTCGCAGAGAACCGAAAGCTCGTAGGCCTTCTTGATGAGTCCATTTCTACGTTTGGAGAAGGTCACTTGTCGACTCGTGTTGTTTTCTATTTTCCTAATTTGAAGCTTAACGCGACCCATTTGATTTGCGATCAATCTCTGTATATTAGGAGATAATGAAAATAATAGGAGAGAGAGAGAGAGAGAGAGAGAGAGAGAGAGAGAGCTGTTGGGTTTGGAGGATTTATAGTTGAAAACCTTGAGGAGTGGAAAAGTTGGTTTTGTGAAGTGGTGAAGGAGAGAGATTCACTCCATTCCTTCCGTAATTTTCCCCAACCCTTGCAATTCTTCCGGGTTGACCCGTTGTGCGAGTTCCAAACGACGTACTGAGTGATTGCTAGTTCTATGTTGTTAATTCCAACTCAGCATCGGCGAAGATGATGAGTACGTACACGTGTCTAACGGATTTGACTTTTTCCATTGATATCTGGTTTTTTTTTGGTTTTCTTCCCCGGGACTTTGTCTCACCCGGTCACCCCTTGTGGGGGTTTCTGTGGTGAGTTTTTTCTATCATCTTGATGGTTTTTCGTGGTTAGAGACGAGTCTTGTCTTATGAGATGTTCGTTTGTGAATTTAAGTTTCTTTTGTAATTACTTTCCTCCCTCCTCAATGTATGATTTTCGAATCAATGAAAGCACCTCTAAATTTATAAATAAATAAATAAAAAACCCCTAATCATGCACGTAAACAAATGCAAACCAAACACTGTGAACTATGGAAAACGTATAAAGGTACCAATCATTTATCCATAGGAAACACAAGTCATGTGTTAATTCCAACCTAGTTCTCAAATGGTTTGTCAATTACTATATTTCTACGTGCAATTTTTGAACCAAAATATAGCATGCTTCAGTACATGACTTTTTAAATTTATTGACACCAAATTAAAAAGATCGCAATAAGATTTTTAATTTGGTGTTAAATTTTTTTATAAATTATACTCTACACAAAAATATCTTATTGTTTGGTTAAAAAATTACATGTAAAAATATAATGGACAATTATTTAAAAACGGAAAGAGTACATCTCATCCGTCACGCAAATGAACTGTTAATTTATCTTCAATTTTATCATGTGAAAGGAGATCCGGGAATGCTGCTAAGCACCCCGCAGTGTTAAATAGTTCATCCGGCCGTTCATTCTGACAATCGACAGCTCGAATATTAATTCGAACAACGGACTGTCTAAATTTTAATTCACTCAAATTAGATCCAAATTGTCAGTATCGAAATAAGCGATTGGATAGATAGCTTGGCACCACTGCGAAGTATCAACATCTCCCATTCCGTGAAAGGCCTAGAGAAAATTCAAGGTCAAAGTCCCCTTCTCATTCCCCCTCCAATCAAATTCCAGTGACACGTTGGCTTGTTCTAGTTCGGTTGGGTTTTTTAGGATTTTGATTCTAAATTATTACTTTATTCTAAAATTTACTCATTATTTTTATTTTTAATCATTATTTTTCTTTTTATTTCTATCTCTTTTCAATTAATACTTTTATCTCTCTATCCTAATCATTACAAATTTAAATTCTAAATCCTAAATCCAAATTCAAAAACTAAAAAACGAACAAGCCCTTAATTACAGTTCCCAGATCGCTGATCACCACATATCCTCAAACCCGTGTGCATTCTCGTTATTTTCACAAAATTGTACGTTACTGGATTTACTTAGAGAAAAAAAAAAGGAAGAAGGAAGCTGCAAATTGTACGTTACTACCCTTCCCTTCTCTCTTCTTCGAAGTTCGTCTGGACATAACGCACTGCGAAGCAAAGCCCTAGCTGTTTGCTTGTTTGGGTTTTGCTTCGAATTTGTTTGCTTGCGTTTCCGCTTTTGTTTTCTCTAATGGCTGTTTTCATGTACCGATTCAATTAGGGATTCGTATCTCCACACCTTTATCTTGAGAAAGTGCGGATTTTTCTCAGCGTTCTGGGGCTGCGTCGAAGATTATTGTGAGTAGCTTACTCTCTTTGTTGCACACTTTCATGTGTTTTATTTTGCTTATCTTTTGTATCTGTGCTTGCATTTGGTCGATTGCTTTAAGTTAGGTTTGATTTAGGGTTTTCGCTCCAAAATGGGTAAAATAGTTCTGCGAGTGGTTATTTGGGTGTTCCCCACCACACATTGGTGTAGGAGTCACACACTTTGTGATGGAGCCCACACCAATGTGTAGTGGGTAAGGACGCTGGAGCCACCACGTGGTGCTACCGGAGCAATTAATAATTTTCCCTATGATGAAAACGCGCAGGTTTATAATTCGTTGTAGATAATTTCTGTCTGAGAAATAATCTTATCCCAATGCCTCGGTCCGAATGGAAAATATCAATCTAGGTGCATGGGGTCCTAACAAAATTTATTTGGGTGGATTTGGATAATGAACTTTTGGTTTGATGTGTGAACTCCCCCTGGGAGAGGTTATTGAGTGCTCTTGGAGCAACTCCACACCAATAAAAACACACCACAGGTCTGTTTTGTCCCCTAATTTACCAGCACAAAAGTCATGGGTCGCATAGTATTTACCGATTACTACTCATGTGGGGTAACCACGTATCCTCGCTCCAAGAGCAAAGAAATAATTTCTCCCACCTGGGGTTTCCAGTTCATGTTTCCTGCGTTTTAGATATCTGTTTGCCTGTTAAATCATTTCCCTTTTTCATGATGGTTGCCAATAACGTATTGGTAATGGTGGTTGTGTGGTTCTTGTATACTAATATTCCTATGTGGTGGCAGCACATAGGTAACTTAGTGGTGCGCCAGTGTTTGGGACCATAGGGTGCTCGTCGGTTATCAATAAATGGATTTTAGTACAAGTGTTTTTGCAAAGATAGCAGCTAGGTTATGTTTGCCCTACCTCCTTTCCCACCTTTCTAATTTATTTTTCTTTTATTCCTTTTTTTTATCTTTCCCTTGCTAGTTTATTTTAAACTTACGTCGTTTGATAATATTTTCATGTTTTAGTTGCTTCAGACAGGGAATTGTGTTTATCGTTTAGTAGGAGACGGTTTGCCTGTTTTACCTCCTTAAGCATTCTTTCTTATTGGTTCACTAGGGTTGATAAGTTTCTAGGGTTGTTATGCCTGTTTTTCCATGGACGATTTGTGATGACTACTGTGTTCATAATGTTATTTAGGGTGAGGTTTTGCTAGAAAAGGAACTTCAGAAACTATGAAGGTCTCATCACCATATCCAGTTCTTGACAATCGGCCAATCGATCAGTGGAAGGTTACAGAACTGAAAGAAGAGCTTAAGAGACGGAAATTAATTACAAGGGGTTTGAAAGAAGATCTAATTAAACGGTTGGATGGGGCGATTAGAGAGGAAAGTGAGTCCGCTATGGAAAATGCTGATAAGGGTTTTGATGGTACTCTGCAACCGGTGCTTCAAGCTGGAGATGCAGGGACAGTTTCAGCTGTTTGTGAAACGATTGGGGACATGATGAATGACGGCAACAAGATTAACGAGGTAGATGGTGGAATAAATCATGCTGATGCTGTTAAAGAGGGGGAAGTAACCGGGGAGACTGATTCTGCTAGGGATGAGGAGATGGTGTTCAATGACAGTTATGGAGAAACCAGCGTCGTAGTAGAAGATAGTGTGGTATCTGAAGTAGCTGTGAATGTACAAGAGTCACAGAACAATGACTCACAGAATGTGAGGGGGGATAAGAATTCTGAGCTGGAGAAGGAGATAAAGCCTCCTCGTGAAGCTAATGAGCTCAACTCTTCTGACCCAAACATCCAGGTATCTGAGGTCAGCACTGTTTTAGGGTTTCAAGTAAAATCTGATTCTATTTCTACTGATTGTGTCTCAATTAATGAAAAAATTGAACTAAAAGATAATATAATTGCTGATAATGTTAAATTAGAACTAGATGTTAAGACTGAGATGGTCCAGCCATCATCAAGCAATGTTTTCCCAGACGGTGGCAAACTGCATCCCATGGATGTTGAAGACCCCCATGAAAAAAAGTTACCTGTTGAGGAAGAAGGAAACATCCATGTTGCTAATTCAGAGATGAGCAACAAAAATTTTGGTGCAGATGTGGTTTCTTCAGAGAAATTAAATTTGGACCGAACTTCTGGTGATGATGATTTAGTGGAGGATGATGCGTTGGAAAGTAAACAAATAGTTTCCAATTATAATTCAGACAAAGTGGTAGATATGGAGGAGAAAATGGAAGTTTCTGTGGTGGAGGAAGCTCTTGCTGATGATATGCAGGATGATATGCCTGTCGATGATGAAGACATTCTTGAGGAAAACATTAATCCACCCGCTGCTCTCACTGTGAAAAGAAAGATTCATGGTATGCTTGTGCATCCTTTTTTGTGCTGTTCTCACTTTTTATCCATCTGCATCCTTCAGTGTGTTCTTTACTGCACAAGCACTGTTTAACATTGTTTTTCACTAGATAAGCTGTTTTGGTTTGTTATATATTGCACATTTGCACCCGTTGTTGCCCTCCTTTTAAGTCAAGGTAGATGTGGTTTCTTCAGAGAAATACAATTTGGACCAAAGTTCTGGTGACAATTCGATGGAGGAGGATGATGAATTGGAGAGTAAGTCAGTCATTCCTAAGTCTAGCCCAGATGAAGTCGTGGATAGGAAGGTGAAAACGGAAGTTCCTGTGGTGGAGGCGGCGGCTCCTGCTGGTGATATGCAGGGTGACATTGCTGTGGACAATGAAGACAGTCATGATGATACTAAGAATGCTCCTGATGCACCCACTGTGAAAAGGATGCTTCATGGTAAGCCTGTGGGGTTTTTTTTTTCCTGTCCATTCTTGCATTTTTGTGGCCCATGTGCATGCTCCACTATTTTCTTGTTGCTGTGGTTTTGTTGATCCTGATGCTATGGTTTTGTATGATAACATTTATTAGTCACTTTTGTCACGTCTGTTTGATAAGCTGCTTTTACAGACCAAGAGGTACTTGGGAAGGATGAGACTCCCAAGAGGCAAAGGAGGTGGTGGAACTCTGAAAACCTTAGAGTTCCTGATCCTCAAAGCAGCATTGCATCTTCTACTACACCTAAGGATGTCTTCCCTTCTACTCCCTTGAAACGCCAGTTCTCCAGATCTAACTCTGGAGCTAGTGATGATGCACCCAAGGAACGTGTTGGTGAGTTGTTATGGTTTCTTAATTAAATATAAACATCCCCAGTATCATTTACCTTGGAGTTGAATTTTGAATTTCGTCACTTTTCTGTTTGGTTAACAGTTCCACCATCACCAAAACCTCCTACGAATTCTCTGAGAATTGATCATTTTCTGCGTCCATTTACCCTAAAAGCTGTGCAAGCACTTCTAGGGAAAACTGGTACCATCTCCAGTTTCTGGATGGACCACATCAAAACCCACTGCTATGTCACTGTAAGTCTTATTATCTCCATCTCTCAATCTCTCAGCCCCGCTACCCCCATCTGGGTATAATTGCGGATCCAGGATTTTTGTTTGTTAGGGTATCATCAATTTCAAATACTTAGTTCTGCAAAACAGATCGAAACAAACTTTGTGTTACATTGTAATATCAAAAGTAATTCAGACTTGCTCGTAAAAGCAAACCCAGGGCATCACTTTTGCTTCAAACAAAAGTCTAATTGACGACACATTTCAGAATTGTCTACAATGAGTTTTCACATTTGGAAGGGTGAGTTGGCTGATGCAGACAGGCTATATGTGAGGTCAAGTCTGTTTTGCTAAAAGATGGGTTAATATGTAAACTTCTTTCGGGTTAAAATGGTCCAAAACTAGCGTACGAAATAAGTGCAAACATAACCAAGAGGCACATGAATCAATTGCCGAGTTCAAATGATTTGAGCACAGGGCTCAGTTTCTGAAACTTGCAATTATTTGCATAATCCTGCTAAGGTAAACCAAATAAAAAATATCAAATTCTAGTGGGTTCAATTGACCCCAGTTGATTGCATATTTCTTCGCTCATCCTTGTGAGAGTGCTTGTGGCTGTGGCGCTTATAAACAGTTTCTGTTTTTCTTCCTTTTACTTCGTGCGCATTAAAGTGTTTCAATATATTTAAATAAATATTATTGGGGTAATTAAACTATTGTCATTACTTTCTTGATGCAGTATTCTTCTGTGGAAGAAGCCGTAGAGACTCGAAATGCAGTCTACAACTTACAATGGCCTACTAACGGAGGACGCCTTCTTGTGGCTGAGTTTGTTGACCCTCAGGAAGTGAAAATACGAGTGGAAGCTCCTCCTCAATCACCCTCAACTCCAGTCACTCCCGGGCCCACTATCCCTCCAGCTGCACCAACATTGCAATTGCAACCCCAACCTTCACCCCGCCAAGTTGTTCAGAAGGAGAAGCTCCCACCACCACCTCCTCTGTCTAATCCTCCACAGGCAAGGGAACGACTCCCGCTTCTGCCCCCACCTCCGCTTCCTGAGAAACTGGACCCACCCATTGTCACTCTGGACGATCTATTCAAAAAGACCAAAGCGACCCCATGTATCTACTTCTTACCATTGACTGATGAACAAGTTGCAGCAAAGCTGAAGGCGCAGGGAAATAGCACCAAACAGTAGGGCTATATAGGCTTGTTACTTAAACCAGCTGCTATTCGGATTTTCTAATGGGTTTTCCGAGCAAGTAAGAAAAACGATAAGAAGAAGTATTGTGTAATTATCTTTGCAGGTATGCAGGTGTTGCTTCTAGGAAGGAGTTGTTCTGGGCAATGTGGTGCGAGATAAGCCAGTTGGTCGATGTATTAGGGTTTTCCCGAGGATTGAGTCGGGTTGAGGACGAGTTTAAGTTAGGTTTGAAACAATTGAGATTAGTTTCTTCGAGTGGGCAGACTGAGCCATGGTTTCTCCGTGTTTTCCTAAGTAGCCGGGGGTTGTCTTTCGGTATGGGATCAGTATTCCCTTCCAAAATGTGGAATTTGAGGATCATTTTCTTGGTTGTGTACTTTTGTGTTATTGTAGAATCTAAATTAGAGCTATTGATGAAAATAAAATACTAATATATGTAACGGCACTTCTTTGGGGAATGACTTTTTGTTTTTTCTGAACACGTATCTTAGTAGTATGTGACAAATGCCATATATGCAAAATTTGCTCTTTTTTACGTTTATCCTGGCTAAATCCAATTAAAGAGGCTCACAGGAAGGAAACAGATAAGTAAAGATGGGGCATCCTTAACCGACTGAAAGAAAAGAAAGAAACTATTGTCATGGTTTTCATTTTCCAACCTGTATTGAGACCTAGGTCGCATTTTCCTTCTGTATTTCATTCTTAGATGCTCTATTTGGATCTCATGGAAGCGAGGAAAGGGAAGAAAAAATAATTAAGAAAAAAAAGAGGGAAAATTTTGCACTTTCCCTTTCTTTCTCTTCTTTTTCACATGTTCCAAAGCCTACGAACACAACTTTCACAAAATACCTTAGGCCTTGTTCGGTTAAAAAAGCCACTCAGTATTATTTTTTGTTCTTATTTGAATTTTTTTTCATTTGTTATTTTTTTATGAATTATTACTTTGTCAGGACGAGAGAAATCTAAAAAATATAAAACTATGACCGAAACTCAATTTTTTTGAATAAAGGCAAAAATAAGTTGATAAGCTAATTTTTTTTATCTTTATTCAAAAAAAATTGATTTTTGATGGTAATTTTTTACTTTTCAAATTTTTTCGCCATAACGAAGTAATAATCCTTAAAAAATTAACTGAAAACTAATAAATACAATTTTTTTTAATAAAGACAGAAAGTAATAAAAAAATAAATTATTTAACCGAACAAAGCTTAAACTCCAAATTCACCCACGAAATTATATATTACTCCTTCGTAAATTCATATGCATCGAACGGTTTAGGAGGCGATTGGGTTCGGTATTGTATTTCGATCTTACTATTGTCAGCCCACTAAGCTGACGATAATCACATTAGAAGACAAATACGTATTCCTATATACTTTTCATACCATTTAATACTCATTGACACACTCACTGTTGTCAGACTAGCAGGCTAATTTAGAATTTTCCTTTGTATTTTAAGGCGGGTTTTCTTACATCGCTCTTTCTTCGTTTTCCCTCATGATTGGGGTTTCGACAACTCTCTTTCCGACGTATTATTATTGTACAAATCTCCGTTGGTTCATCTCCCCCATCCCGCTCTCGAATCCCAAAACTTGTCTCACTCCCTTCCTATCTGTTTTGGAGTATAATCTCTCTCTCTCTCTCTCTCTCTCTCTCTCTCTCGTGGTTCGCCAATTTTACCAGTTTATCGCCGTCCGTTCTTCAGTTCCCACCAGTCAGAGGGCTCTGTCTCAACGCAATTCAGCAATTGATTAATCTGATTACATGCCCCATCTTGTTCGAGATTCACGTTAGGGTTTAGTCGTCAAAACTCCCGAGTAATTCACGCGGGGATTCGGAGTTTTTCGTTGTTGTTGTTGTTGTGTTGCTTTGTTTTCTAGGGTTTCGGGTGTTTGTTTTTGGAGCTGGGATGAATAGCGTTTTCAATGAGCAGATACTCTCAGACAAGCTTTCGAAGCTCAACAAAACTCAGCAATGCATCGAAAGTATCCTCCCCTTATTCTATGTTTAGTTAATGTGCCTGATTTTGCGTTCTTTATCTGCTGGAAGTTAGGGAAAACACTTGAGTTGATACCTTGTTGACTTGAGATTATTTCTGCCAATTCTGCATGGGATTTAAGTTGAACAGCTACCCTTTTTGTTGATGTGCATCTAATTTAATCCTTTTGCAACTTCTACTTTGTGCGGTGCTGACAATTCGATCTGATGAATGGAATTGCAGTTTTATGAGAGAGGTTGAAACATTTTGCTTACTATTTTTTGAAATGATTGTTTGCATTTTCGATTGTTCAAGCAATGTAGAAAGAATGATAAGTAATTTTGGATCATGATGTTTTGTTTTTGAATAACAATTTAAGCTGGGCCACTTCTGTAGAGGAGTCTTACCTGCTTAGATATGGCTGTGGCCATACTTCGTGGCTCCTACATGCATATCTTACATTTTGTAAACCGTGTTTTACATATTATCATGTGCAATAAGTACCCACATCCTGCCTATTTGGGTGAGAAAGAAAGCTGTACCCTACCAAAAGGAGGAATACACTCTTGCGAGGGAGAGCTGAGGTCCTCATAATGGGTAAATGTTCTTAATCTGTTGTCCAATATGATTTAGGTAGTCCTACGGAAATCCATATACCTTCTTATTTATGTATCTGTACGTACATTTGTATGTAATCCGTGTGCTTATTGCCTCTTCTTTCGGCTGCAAGAGTCAGAGATCTAACGATGAATTTCTTGCCGGCTTTGTTCTGGTGGCATATATTTAACTCCCAAGGTTTAGGGGTTTTAAGCCAGAGTCGATCTTCTTTCTTCTCTGGAATCCCTCCCTTTGGAACAATCCATAACTTTAAGTGTTACTCATCAAAAAAAAAAAGAAAGGTACCCACAGCAGTTATGTATGGTATATCTGTAGCTGACATTCATCTTACAAAGTATGTCCAAGAATACAACTTTTGGCATATTCTTCTGCATAAATCTCTCAAATTATGGTGCAATGCTCCGTGGCAACATGAAACACCATTTAAAGTAAAGAAAAGAAGCATTTTGTTGTGTTGCTCGGTGTACTTGGAAACATGGTTTAGATGAATTGGCTCCTATACACATTTTTGCATCCCACTCTGACACATGTCCCCGAGTCCATTCACATGAAAGAGGTGTAAGCCTATTCATTCAGAGTTCCTCACATTTGAGTTGTTTCATGAGAACTCATTAGATAGCGAGGTAACAACTATCTAATTGTTACACAGTCATGGGTAGAACTCAATCCCAAAAGCTAGCTATCGAGATCAAGGTGCCCTCATGCTTATATTCTTCATATTACTTTGGTATCCAAGCGATGTGGGGCTTCCACCAGCAAACCGTGTAACACTAATCAGATGGCACTGTCTCAAGACTTTATATGTGTAAGTTTGTTGTCTTGACTTCCACCATTAGCGTTGTCGCATTGGTGTATTTTTCACCAGAGCAAAGCAGAGCAGGTTGTTGCAACATGGGATAAAGAGTTCCAAAATTCACAGATGGTTCAAAAAGTTCGCCTTCTGTATCTTGCAAATGACATCTTACAGAATAGCAAGCGCAAAGGAAACGAATTTGTTAATGAATTTTGGAAGGTTCTTCCATCAGCACTCAAAGACGTCATGGAGAAAGGCGATGATCGAGGAAAGAATGTGGTATCCAGATTGGTACGTTCACGCATTTGCTTTGCAGTTTGGACTAATTGACTTATATAAACAGTTTTCGCCCCTTCTGATTATTCTCGTAATTTGCCTTTTTCTGCTGCCTTTCAGATTTCAAAGCATTGTTTTTCTGTTGATTTATTTTTATTTGGTGGTAAATTCCTGTTGATTTTTTGATACTTCAGTCTTGTACTTCTGATTTCTTACTTCCCTGTCGAGTGCAATTTTGTTCACCTCCTTAAAAGAGGGTGAACATTACCCTTCTTCCTATTGGTTGAAATGGTGTGGATCCCGCCATAAAGTGATGTCATGCTTACCATGCAATACACTTTTTGGTAAGCTTGACATCACTTTATGGTGGGATCCACACCATTTCTCCTAATAGGGAGGAGGGTAATGGTCACCTCTCTTAAGTGGAGGGTGAACAAAACTCAACTCCTGCCCTGCCTGTTATCTGTTATTATTAGAATATGTTTGGGTGTAGTAATTTCTCTCTCTCTCTCTCTCTCTCTCTCTCTCTCTCTCTCTCTTGCGCGCGCGCGCGCACACGACCGGTTTTGGTTCTTTTTCTTGGATCTTTTCTTTTTCCCCTTAAGAAAGCCCTGTTTTTTTGTTGTTGATCGCTTCCTACTTTTCAATGGAAGTTTCTGTTTCATTGCACGTGTCATGATCGCAACCCACCAATATCCAACATGAGATTGTGTTTGCTGCAGATCATCATGTGGCGTATTTTGTTGTACTGTTGAGGAAATTGGTTACGTTTAATAAATTAGTGGTTGAATAATCGTTAGGTTGGTATATGGGAAGAAAGGAGAGTTTTCGGATCCCGTGCAAGGAGTCTTAAAGATATATTGCTTGGAGAAGAATTACCTCCACCCTTGGAGGTCAGCAAAAAACGTTCGCGTTCTGTCAGAATTGTAAAAAGAGATTCACGCTCCATTAAAACGGTGAGAATCAGTTTCTATATCAAACTACTTTAGTGCCTTTTTCATCTTCATGGTTAATATATGTCCTGTAATTTCTTTGGAAATCAGAAATTGACAGTTGGAGGCACAGCAGAAAGAATAGTTTCCGGATACCATTTGGTCTTCAGTGAACATTCAACTGAAAATTTGGAGATGAGTAAATGCAAGTCAGCTATCCAACATGTTAGGAAGATAGAGGAAGATGTGGATCTGGCCTGTCGCAAAGGTAGACTTACAACAATTTGCAGTCAACGTTACCATGTTTGTACTGAAGTGGTTTCAAATTTTTATCATTTGGATCGACTGTTCTATGCTCATACGATAATGTCATATTGTTGGGTGTTTAACCTTTGGTTTATTTGTCATTTAGCAAAGGATCCTAAGCGAAAAACTTTGTCCAAAGAATTAGAGGAGGAAGAAAATGTTTTGAAGCAGTGTATCGAGAAGCTTAAAGTAGTTGAAGCAAATAGGATAGCCTTGGTGTCTCAGTTACGAGAAGCGCTACATGAAGAGGTACTTGGCACATGCATTATTTTTCCTTATATTGCCTAATTGCAAATAAGTTTCTGTTGCATTTATAGGAGAAGTAATGATTGGAAAAAAAGTTAACAGCTGCTTTTTTGGTTATGCATTTGAAATTTTCAGGAATCAGAACTGGAGAGTGTTCGCACTCAGATGCAGGTATGTTTTCTGACAAATCATGATTCTTCTACATTCCTTCTTAACAACAATTGTGGTAATATGATGCTCTACTCTATTGTTTCCCCCACTGTTAAGTTTTACTGTAATCTGAGAGTACACAAATCTAATGTAGCCAAACCCCGTGATTCTAACACAGCACATTCAATTGATTTTTCAGGTAGCACATGCTCAAGCAGAGGAAGCCAGCAATATGCGGAAGAGACTCGATGACGAAAATTACGTTGGAAGTTTCAAACAATCGCCCGCGACCCCACCATTGACAGATGCAAATTTGAAAAAGGGATTCCAAGTTCCGAAGAAATCTGCCTCAGCTATTGCAGCTGAGGTTGCTGATAAGCTTACAGCTTCGACCTCCTCTCAATCCATCATGACGTCAGTTCTTTCCACATTCGCAGCCGAAGAGGCAAAAAATGCTGAGCTGGCAAAGTCTACTTCAGCACCTTCTTCATTGCCATCCGTGCCCATCAACTCGTTCAGTAATGTGCCAGCTCAGCTACAACCTAACACATATCAGTCAATTATGATGCTTCCTAGTCCATCCCAGCAATATATGCAACCATCAGGGGGGATGGTGAGTTCATACTCATATGGGAGCATGCCACCAGTGCAGGCTCCACATCCACCCCATCCCAACATGTATAGTCCAGCGTACCCTTTGGCTCAACCACAGTTGCAGTCTCAACAACAGCCATTTGTATTAACACAGCAGAACTCCATGCCATTACCTCAGCCACAGTTGGGACCTCCAGGTTTCAGCCACCTGGGGCTTACTCAGCCTTCTGGGATGGTTTACTATGGGCACCCGAACCATTCTCATTGACCATTCTTGTAGGTAGATAGTCCAATTATTATATTTTGTTATACAAAATCCTGTTTTCTGGGAATTTGTTTGATTGCGGAAAGTGCCTTGGTTGGATGATTAGGTCTGAAGAACTCTGACAATTATCATAACAACATTTGGAAAGTAACTGGTGGTGCCTGTAGCGGTGTTTTTCTTAATTTCGACTTCAGGCTGGGTTACAAGGACCAGTGGATAATCTTATTGTCCAGCTACCTGTAAAATGATGGTTCTGAGATCACAATTTTGTTTTTGCAAATCAAAACTGTTGAAGTAATGCTTCCTTCTTGGATATTGTCAAATATGTTTGTGAATCATCTTATCTTCCATCTGTAGTTTGCAACTAAACTACTTTGTCTACTTTCAACATTCCCCTGGCTTTTAGATTCTTGCTCAATTGCTTTGTCTGATAAAAATCGGATACTTTGGATATGCAAAGCAAGAACCCTGGGTGAAATTTAAGCCTATTTCAGAGTTAAGAAGCGTTTCACTTTTCTGGCTTAGGCTCATCTGGTGGTGCGCTGAGCCAGAGTGGTCTGATCACCTTAGACAAACATGACTTGAACAGGATATAAGGTAAGTTGGCATACTGCATTTTATTTATAGATGCTTGTTTATCAGATGGCTGACCACTTATTCAGTTGTAAAAAAAAACTCAGCCAACTAATCTTTAAGTGGTGGGTCTGAATCTGAGATCGACTTTGTGCTTTTAACATCGAAGGTTAGGTTTGTACCCGATTTACCTCTCGCGGAAATCAATTAAGTGGTTGTACAAAGTGGGCATACTTAAAGCATGTATGCATGAGAACATATATATTTCGCTAGCAATGAAAAGCACACCTTATAAATCAAAGGAGATAGAAAGCTTTAACAGAAAGGAAGATTGCATTGCTGTATCATATAAGAGTACAAAGACACATACCAAGCGCGCGCACACGATAGAATTCAAAGAAAATTTCACTCTATATAAATTACATATACAAAATTACAAAAAACTCTCCGGGCACCAAAACCAGCACACCACTGGGAGCCACACCGGCTCCCCACTCTACCTCACCCTCTCAGCTCTCACATTGCTATACCACCACCCCTAACTCTAGACAATATCAGATTATATAGAAAAAAAAGGGAGATTTGTCCAACGCCAAACAAGGATATGGCACACAAAATAACCAAGGCTCCTCTTTAATGCACTGCAATCTGATCTTTACAGGCTGCAGCTGCAACTGAATTCCACAGCTTTCAGAAGGCCTTTTTTCGTGAGCCAATCCTTAACAATCTGATAGGTTGAAAATGTGTCCTCCTAGACCCGGTGATTTTTCCCCTACACTCGCAACCATTCCACTTGGGTAGAATTCAACAAGATGGACGGACGGACGTGGATATGTTGAGAGAGATGGATATTTATTCATGGAATAAACAAACAAACCTCGATCATATGTCGGAGCTCGATGCTTATTGTGCTTAGATTAACGGCCTCTGTGCACACTGGGATAATGCAACGATGCTGCACTGGTGACCCAGAATCCACAGTGGCAGGGGACTTGTGCACTATGTTGCCCTTTCGTTGACTCCTTCTGTGAATGGCCAACGTTCACGACTTGCTCGAGATAGACTTGCTAGATGTGGTTGTGTTTTGGTTCTCATTATCATGGAGTTGAACATGAATTACGTACCTATCTAGCTTACTCTGTTGTTTGAAACGCACAAAGCAAACGAAACTTGCATTTTTTCATGATTGTATTCCATCATCTCTTAGTACTTTAAAAACACTAATTAATGATATATAATGGGTTTTGATCCAATTTAAAGTGAGGGACATACCAGCGTTTTACCGAAATGAATTATTTTTTTGACCCACTGAGGGTAAAATGGTCACATCTCTTGATATACAAAAGAGATTTTATCCGAACTGGTTGGGTAAGAAAGAAAATTGAGCAAGCTTTCCAAAGGTTCAAACCACACGCAAATCGGATTTCGGGAGTGTGTGTATCATGCTCTCAAAGTTTGACTTGTTTTGGATTGTGGGATGCGCCTGGGGCGCATTTGAAATGCGCCTGGGCGCATGGAATTGCGCCTTAGGCGCAATAATGCTTCAAAAGACGTCGAACTTTGAAGGGTTGCCCTGGACACTCCCGAACTCCAATTTGCGCGTGGTTTGAACCGTTGAAAAACTTGTTCAATTTTCTTTCTAACCCAACCAGTTCGGACAAAATCCCTTTTGTATATAAAGAGATGTGACCATTTTACCCTCAGTGGTTCAAAAAAATAATTCATTTCGGTAAAACGCTCGTATGTCCCTCACTTTAAATCGCATCAAAACCCATTATGTGTCGATAGGAAGAGTTTTTGAGGTAAAAAGAGATGATGGAATCAAACCATAAAATAAAAAATAAAAAAATCAAGTTTCGCTTCAGAAAATTGGGTAGAAAGAAGACCACTACAAAAATCGTCAAGGCCACCAAGACTAAAACACGTTATAGGTTCCATTCGATGATCAAATCCCTAGTTCGTACGTATTTCTTCATTGCTTAAGTGTTTCAAAATTTTCATGGAGTGTCTACATTTCATCGAAACATAGGAGAAATCGTTTCAAAGAGTTTTTACGTTGTGTTGGTAGTCGTAACTTCCAAAATTTGGCTTCGAAACTACATAAGCCCCGCTTTCGGCGAATGACGAAACAGTTTTTCCCAAAGTTCGATGAAGTGCAAATTATTTATAAACTCTTTGAAATTCACTTAACAAATGAAGAAATTCCTACAAACTAAGGATTTGATCACCGAATCAAACTTTGAACATGTTTTAGCCTTAGTCGCCTTGACGATTTTTGTAGTTGTTTATTTCTACCAAATTTTCATGAAGGGAATTTAAATATTTTTATGGTTGGATCGGACCGTCTCTTATTACTTGAAGAACTCTAGCTATTTATATATAATGGGATTGATTCGATTAAAAATGAGGGGCATATGAGCGTTTTTCGAAATGGATTATTTCTTTAGAACCATTGAGGGTAAAATAGTCGTATTTCTTGATATACAAATGATTTTTTTAACCAAACTGCTCGGGTTAGAAAGGAAATTGAACAATCTTTTAAATGGTTCAAACTATGTGCAAATCGGAGTTCGGGAGAGTCCAAGGCACACACACGAAAGAATTAAGAGAAAATTTCCCTCCATATAAATTATGTATACAAAGTTACAAAAAACTCTACGGGTACCAAAACCGGCTCACCAACGGGAGCCACACCGGCTCCCCACTCTACCTCACCCTCTCAGCTCTCACATTGCTATACCACCACCCCTAACTCTAGACAATATCAGATTATATAGAAAACAAGGGGAGCTTTGTCCAACGCCAAATAAGGATATGGCACACAAAATAACCAAGGCTCCTCTTCAATGCACTGCAATCTGATCTTTACAGGCTGCCGCTACAACTGAATTCCACAGCTTTCAGAAGGCCTTTTTTCGTGAGCCAATCCTTAACAATCTGATAGGTTGAAAATGTGTCCTCCTAGACCCGGTGATTTTTCCCCTACACTCGCAACCATTCCACTTGGGTAGAATTCAACAAGATGGACTGACGGACGTGGATATGTTGAGAGAGATGGATATTTATTCATGGAATAAACAAACAAACCTCGATCATATGTCGGAGCTCGATGCTTATTGTGCTTAGATTAACGGCCTTTGTGCACACTGGGATAATGCAGCGATGCTGCACTGGTGACCCAGAATCCACAGTGGCAGGGGACTTGTTCACTATGTTGCCCTTTCGTTGACTCCTTCTGTGAATGGCCAACATTCACGACTTGCTCGAGAGAGACTTTCTAGATGTGGTTGTGTTTTGGTTCACATTATCATGGAGTTGAAATTGAATTACGTACCTATCTAGCTTACTCTGTTGTTTGAAATGCACAAAGCAAACGAAACTTGGATTTTTTCATGATTGTTCCATCATCTCTTAGTACTTTAAAAACACTAATTATTGATATATAATGGGTCTTGATCCGAATTAAAATGAGGGACATATAAGCGTTTTAACGAAATAAATTTTTTTCGACCCACTGAGGGTAAAATGGTCACATCTCTTGATATACAAAAGAGATTTTATCCGAATTGGTTGGGTAAGAAAGAAAATTGAGCAAGCTTTCCAAAGGTTCAAACCACACGCAAATCGGATTTCGGGAGTGTGTGTATCATGCTCTCAAAGTTTGACTTGTTTTGGATTGTGGGATGCGCCTGGGACGCATTTGAAATGCGCCTGGGCGCATGGAATTGCGCCTTAGGCGCAATAATGCTTCAAAAGATGTCGAACTTTGAAGGGTTGCCTTGGACACTCCCGAACTCCAATTTGCGCGTTGTTTGAACCGTTGAAAAGCTTGTTCAATTTTCTTTCTAACCCAACTAGTTCGGATAAAATCTCTTTTGTATATCAAGAGATGTGACCATTTTACCCTCAGTGGTTCAAAAAAATAATTCATTTCGGTAAAACGCTCGTATGTCCCTCGCTTTAAATCAGATCAAAACCCATTATGTGTCAATAGAAAGAGTTTTTGAGGTAGAAAGAGATGATGGAATCAAACCATAAAATAAAAAATAAAAAAATCAAGTTTCGCTTAAGAAAATTGGGTAGAAAGAAGACCACTACAAAAATCTTCAAGGCCACCAAGACTAAAACACGTTATAGGTTCCATTCGATGATCAACTCCTATGTTCGTACGTATTTCTTCATTGCTTAAGTGTTTCAAAATTTTCATGGAGAGTCTACATTTCATCGAAGCATAGGAGAAATCGTTTCAAAGAGTTTTTACGTTGTGTTGGTAGTCGTAACTTCCAAAATTTGTGCTTCGAAACTACATAAGCCCTGCTTTCGGCGAATGACGAAACCGTTTTTCCCACAGTTCGATGAAGTGCAAATTATTTATAAACTCTTTGAAATTCACTTAACAAACGAAGAAATTCCTACAAACTAAGGATTTGATCACCGAATCAAACTTTGAACATGTTTTAGCCTTAGTCGCCTTGACGATTTTTGTAATTGTTTATTTCTACCCAATTTTTAGGAAGGGAATTTAAATATTTTTATGGTTGGATCGGACCGTCTCTTATTACTTGAAGAACTCTAACTATTTATATATAATGGGATTGATTCGATTAAAAATGAGGGACGCATGAGCGTTTTTCGAAATGGATTATTTTTTTTGAACCATTGAGGGTAAAATAGTCGTATTTCTTGATATACAAATGATTTTTTTAACCAAACTACTCGGGTTAGAAAGGAAATTGAACAATCTTTTAAATGGTTCAAACTATGTGCAAATCGGAGTTCGGGAGCGTCCAGGGCACACACAAGATAGAATTAAGACAAAATTTCCCTCCATATAAATTACGTATACAAAGTTACAGAAAACTCTGCGGGTACCAAAACCGGCTCACCAACGGGAGCCACACCGGCTCCCCACTCTACCTCACCCTCTCAGCTCTCACATTGCTACACCACCACCCCTAACTCTAGACAATATCAGATTATATAGAAAACAAGGGGAGCTTTGTCCAACTTCAAATAAGGATATGGCACACAAAATAACCAAGGCTCATCTTCAATGCACTGCAATCTGATCTTTACAGGCTCCAGCTGCAACTGAATTCCACAGCTTTCAGAAAGCCTTTTTTCGTGAGCCAATCCTTAATAATCTGATAGGTTGAAAATGTGTCCTCCTAGACCCGGTGATTTTTCCCCTACACTCGCAACTCATTCCACTTGGGTAGGATTCAACAAGATGGACGGACAGACGTGGATATGTTGAGAGAGATGGATATTTATTCATGGAATAAACAAACAAACCTCGATCATATGTCGGAGCTCGATGCTTATTGTGCTTAGATTAACGGCCTCTGTGCACACTGGGATAATGCAGCGATGCTGCACTGGTGACCCAGAATCCACAGTGGCAGGGGACTTGTGCACTATGCTGCCCTTTCGTTGACTCCTTCTGTGAATGGCCAACGTTCACGACTTGCTCGAGATAGACTTGCTAGATGTGGTTGTGTTTTGGTTCTCATTATCATGGAGTTGAAATTGAATTACGTACCTATCTAGCTTACTCTGTTGTTTGAAACCCACAAAGTAAACGAAACTTGGATTTTTTCATGGTTGTATTCCATCATCTCTTAGTACTTTAGAAACACTAATTATTGATATATAATGGGTCTTGATCCGATTTAAAATGAGGGACATATGAGCGTTTTACCGAAATAAATTTTTTTCGACACACTGAGGGTAAAATGGTCACATCTCCTGATATACGAATGATTTTTTTTATCCAAACTACTTGGGTTAGAAAGCAAATTGAACAAGCTTTCCAACGGTTCAAACCACATGCAAATCGGATTTCGGGAGTGTGTGTATCATGCTATCAAAGTTTGACTTGTTTTGGATTGTGGGATGCGCCTGGGTGCATTCGAAGTGCGCCTGGGCGCATGGAATTACGCCTTAGGCGCAATAATGCTTCAAAAGACGTCGAACTTTGAAGGGTTGCCCTGGACACTCCCGAACTTCAATTTTCGCGTTGTTTGAACCGTTGAAAAGCTTGTTCAATTTTCTTTCTAACCCAACCAGTTCGGATAAAATCTCTTTTGTATATCAAGAGATGTGACCATTTTACCCTCAGTGGTTCAAAAAAATAATTCATTTCGGTAAAATGCTCGTATGTCCCTCGCTTTCAATCGGATCAAAACCCATTATGTGTCAATAGAAAGAGTTTTTGAGGTAAAAAGAGATGATGGAATCAAACCATAAAATAAAAAATAAAAAAATCAAGTTTCGCTTAAGAAAATTGGGTAGAAAGAAGACCACTACAAAAATCTTCAAGGCCACCAAGACTAAAACACGTTATAGGTTCCATTCGATGATCAAATCCTATGTTCGTACGTATTTCTTCATTGCTTAAGTGTTTCAAAATTTTCATGGAGTGTCTACATTTCATCGAAGCATAGGAGAAATCGTTTCAAAGAGTTTTTACGTTGTGTTGGTAGTCGTAACTTCAAAATTTGTGCTTCGAAACTACATAAGCCCTGCTTTCGGCGAATGACGAAACCGTTTTTCCCACAGTTCGATGAAGTGCAAATTATTTATAAACTCTTTGAAATTCACTTAACAAACGAAGAAATTCCTACAAACTAAGGATTTGATCACCGAATCAAACTTTGAACATGTTTTAGCCTTAGTCGCCTTGACGATTTTTGTAGTTGTTTATTTCTACCCAATTTTCAGGAAGGGAATTTAAATATTTTTATGGTTGGATCGGACCGTCTCTTATTACTTGAAGAACTCTTACTATTTATATATAATGGGATTGATTCGATTAAAAATGAGGGACACATGAGCGTTTTTCGAAATGGATTATTTTTTTTGAACCATTGAGGGTAAAATAGTCGTATTTCTTGATATACAAATGATTTTTTTAACCAAACTGCTCGGGTTAGAAAGGAAATTGAACAATCTTTTAAATGGTTCAAACTATGTGCAAATCGGAGTTCGGGAGCGTCCAGGGCACACACACGATAGAATTAAGAGAAAATTTCCCTCCATATAAATTACGTATACAAAGTTACAAAAAACTCTGCGGGTACCAAAACTGGCTCACCAACGGGAGCCACACCGGCTCCCCACTCTACCTCACCCTCTCAGCTCTCACATTGCTACACCACCACCCCTAACTCTAGACAATATCAGATTATATAGAAAACAAGGGGAGCTTTGTCCAACTTCAAATAAGGATATGGCACACAAAATAACCAAGGCTCATCTTCAATGCACTGCAATCTGATCTTTACAGGCTCCAGCTGCAACTGAATTCCACAGCTTTCAGAAAGCCTTTTTTCGTGAGCCAATCCTTAACAATCTGATAGGTTGAAAATGTGTCCTCCTAGACCCGGTGATTTTTCCCCTACACTCGCAACTCATTCCACTTGGGTAGAATTCAACAAGATGCACGGACAGACGTGGATATGTTGAGAGAGATGGATATTTATTCATGGAATAAACAAACAAACCTCGATCATATGTCGGAGCTCGATGCTTATTGTGCTTAGATTAACGGCCTCTGTGCACACTGGGATAATGCAGCGATGCTGCACTTGTGACCCAGAATCCACAGTGGCAGGGGACTTGTGCACTATGCTGCCCTTTCGTTGACTCCTTCTGTGAATGGCCAACGTTCACGACTTGCTCGAGAGAGACTTTCTAGATGTGGTTGTGTTTTGGTTCACATTATCATGGAGTTGAAATTGAATTACGTACCTATCTAGCTTACTCTGTTGTTTGAAATGCACAAAGCAAACGAAACTTGGATTTTTTCATGATTGTTCCATCATCTCTTAGTACTTTAAAAACACTAATTATTGATATATAATGGGTCTTGATCCGAATTAAAATGAGGGACATATAAGCGTTTTAACGAAATAAATTTTTTTCGACCCACTGAGGGTAAAATGGTCACATCTCTTGATATACAAAAGAGATTTTATCCGAATTGGTTGGGTAAGAAAGAAAATTGAGCAAGCTTTCCAAAGGTTCAAACCACACGCAAATCGGATTTCGGGAGTGTGTGTATCATGCTCTCAAAGTTTGACTTGTTTTGGATTGTGGGATGCGCCTGGGACGCATTTGAAATGCGCCTGGGCGCATGGAATTGCGCCTTAGGCGCAATAATGCTTCAAAAGACGTCGAACTTTGAAGGGTTGCCCTGGACACTCCCGAACTCCAATTTGCGCGTGGTTTGAACCGTTGAAAAACTTGTTCAATTTTCTTTCTAACCCAACCAGTTCGGACAAAATCCCTTTTGTATATAAAGAGATGTGACCATTTTACCCTCAGTGGTTCAAAAAAATAATTCATTTCGGTAAAACGCTCGTATGTCCCTCACTTTAAATCGCATCAAAACCCATTATGTGTCGATAGGAAGAGTTTTTGAGGTAAAAAGAGATGATGGAATCAAACCATAAAATAAAAAATAAAAAAATCAAGTTTCGCTTCAGAAAATTGGGTAGAAAGAAGACCACTACAAAAATCGTCAAGGCCACCAAGACTAAAACACGTTATAGGTTCCATTCGATGATCAAATCCCTAGTTCGTACGTATTTCTTCATTGCTTAAGTGTTTCAAAATTTTCATGGAGTGTCTACATTTCATCGAAACATAGGAGAAATCGTTTCAAAGAGTTTTTACGTTGTGTTGGTAGTCGTAACTTCCAAAATTTGGCTTCGAAACTACATAAGCCCCGCTTTCGGCGAATGACGAAACAGTTTTTCCCAAAGTTCGATGAAGTGCAAATTATTTATAAACTCTTTGAAATTCACTTAACAAATGAAGAAATTCCTACAAACTAAGGATTTGATCACCGAATCAAACTTTGAACATGTTTTAGCCTTAGTCGCCTTGACGATTTTTGTAGTTGTTTATTTCTACCAAATTTTCATGAAGGGAATTTAAATATTTTTATGGTTGGATCGGACCGTCTCTTATTACTTGAAGAACTCTAACTATTTATATATAATGGGATTGATTCGATTAAAAATGAGGGGCATATGAGCGTTTTTCGAAATGGATTATTTCTTTTGAACCATTGAGGGTAAAATAGTCGTATTTCTTGATATACAAATGATTTTTTTAACCAAACTGCTCGGGTTAGAAAGAAAATTGAACAATCTTTTAAATGGTTCAAACTATGTGCAAATCGGAGTTCGGGAGAGTCCAAGGCACACACACGAAAGAATTAAGAGAAAATTTCCCTCCATATAAATTATGTATACAAAGTTACAAAAAACTCTACGGGTACCAAAACCGGCTCACCAACGGGAGCCACACCGGCTCCCCACTCTACCTCACCCTCTCAGCTCTCACATTGCTATACCACCACCCCTAACTCTAGACAATATCAGATTATATATAAAACAAGGGGAGCTTTGTCCAACGCCAAATAAGGATATGGCACACAAAATAACCAAGGCTCCTCTTCAATGCACTGCAATCTGATCTTTACAGGCTGCCGCTACAACTGAATTCCACAGCTTTCAGAAGGCCTTTTTTCGTGAGCCAATCCTTAACAATCTGATAGGTTGAAAATGTGTCCTCCTAGACCCGGTGATTTTTCCCCTACACTCGCAACCATTCCACTTGGGTAGAATTCAACAAGATGGACTGACGGACGTGGATATGTTGAGAGAGATGGATATTTATTCATGGAATAAACAAACAAACCTCGATCATATGTCGGAGCTCGATGCTTATTGTGCTTAGATTAACGGCCTTTGTGCACACTGGGATAATGCAGCGATGCTGCACTAGTGACCCAGAATCCACAGTGGCAGGGGACTTGTTCACTATGTTGCCCTTTCGTTGACTCCTTCTGTGAATGGCCAACGTTCACGACTTGCTCGAGAGAGACTTTCTAGATGTGGTTGTGTTTTGGTTCACATTATCATGGAGTTGAAATTGAATTACGTACCTATCTAGCTTACTCTGTTGTTTGAAATGCACAAAGCAAACGAAACTTGGATTTTTTCATGATTGTTCCATCATCTCTTAGTACTTTAAAAACACTAATTATTGATATATAATGGGTCTTGATCCGAATTAAAATGAGGGACATATAAGCGTTTTAACGAAATAAATTTTTTTCGACCCACTGAGGGTAAAATGGTCACATCTCTTGATATACAAAAGAGATTTTATCCGAATTGGTTGGGTAAGAAAGAAAATTGAGCAAGCTTTCCAAAGGTTCAAACCACACGCAAATCGGATTTCGGGAGTGTGTGTATCATGCTCTCAAAGTTTGACTTGTTTTGGATTGTGGGATGCGCCTGGGACGCATTTGAAATGCGCCTGGGCGCATGGAATTGCGCCTTAGGCGCAATAATGCTTCAAAAGATGTCGAACTTTGAAGGGTTGCCTTGGACACTCCCGAACTCCAATTTGCGCGTTGTTTGAACCGTTGAAAAGCTTGTTCAATTTTCTTTCTAACCCAACCAGTTCGGATAAAATCTCTTTTGTATATCAAGAGATGTGACCATTTTACCCTCAGTGGTTCAAAAAAATAAT
Source organism: Rhododendron vialii (assembly GCF_030253575.1). NCBI lineage: Eukaryota > Viridiplantae > Streptophyta > Magnoliopsida > Ericales > Ericaceae > Rhododendron > Rhododendron vialii. The sequence goes on along the minus strand of NC_080564.1, from coordinate 1,004,760 downwards.
TCATTTCGGTAAAACGCTCGTATGTCCCTCGCTTTAAATCAGATCAAAACCCATTATGTGTCAATAGAAAGAGTTTTTGAGGTAGAAAGAGATGATGGAATCAAACCATAAAATAAAAAATAAAAAAATCAAGTTTCGCTTAAGAAAATTGGGTAGAAAGAAGACCACTACAAAAATCTTCAAGGCCACCAAGACTAAAACACGTTATAGGTTCCATTCGATGATCAACTCCTATGTTCGTACGTATTTCTTCATTGCTTAAGTGTTTCAAAATTTTCATGGAGAGTCTACATTTCATCGAAGCATAGGAGAAATCGTTTCAAAGAGTTTTTACGTTGTGTTGGTAGTCGTAACTTCCAAAATTTGTGCTTCGAAACTACATAAGCCCTGCTTTCGGCGAATGACGAAACCGTTTTTCCCACAGTTCGATGAAGTGCAAATTATTTATAAACTCTTTGAAATTCACTTAACAAACGAAGAAATTCCTACAAACTAAGGATTTGATCACCGAATCAAACTTTGAACATGTTTTAGCCTTAGTCGCCTTGACGATTTTTGTAATTGTTTATTTCTACCCAATTTTTAGGAAGGGAATTTAAATATTTTTATGGTTGGATCGGACCGTCTCTTATTACTTGAAGAACTCTAACTATTTATATATAATGGGATTGATTCGATTAAAAATGAGGGACGCATGAGCGTTTTTCGAAATGGATTATTTTTTTTGAACCATTGAGGGTAAAATAGTCGTATTTCTTGATATACAAATGATTTTTTTAACCAAACTACTCGGGTTAGAAAGGAAATTGAACAATCTTTTAAATGGTTCAAACTATGTGCAAATCGGAGTTCGGGAGCGTCCAGGGCACACACAAGATAGAATTAAGACAAAATTTCCCTCCATATAAATTACGTATACAAAGTTACAAAAAACTCTGCGGGTACCAAAACCGGCTCACCAACGGGAGCCACACCGGCTCCCCACTCTACCTCACCCTCTCAGCTCTCACATTGCTACACCACCACCCCTAACTCTAGACAATATCAGATTATATAGAAAACAAGGGGAGCTTTGTCCAACTTCAAATAAGGATATGGCACACAAAATAACCAAGGCTCATCTTCAATGCACTGCAATCTGATCTTTACAGGCTCCAGCTGCAACTGAATTCCACAGCTTTCAGAAAGCCTTTTTTCGTGAGCCAATCCTTAATAATCTGATAGGTTGAAAATGTGTCCTCCTAGACCCGGTGATTTTTCCCCTACACTCGCAACTCATTCCACTTGGGTAGGATTCAACAAGATGGACGGACAGACGTGGATATGTTGAGAGAGATGGATATTTATTCATGGAATAAACAAACAAACCTCGATCATATGTCGGAGCTCGATGCTTATTGTGCTTAGATTAACGGCCTCTGTGCACACTGGGATAATGCAGCGATGCTGCACTGGTGACCCAGAATCCACAGTGGCAGGGGACTTGTGCACTATGCTGCCCTTTCGTTGACTCCTTCTGTGAATGGCCAACGTTCACGACTTGCTCGAGATAGACTTGCTAGATGTGGTTGTGTTTTGGTTCTCATTATCATGGAGTTGAAATTGAATTACGTACCTATCTAGCTTACTCTGTTGTTTGAAACCCACAAAGTAAACGAAACTTGGATTTTTTCATGGTTGTATTCCATCATCTCTTAGTACTTTAGAAACACTAATTATTGATATATAATGGGTCTTGATCCGATTTAAAATGAGGGACATATGAGCGTTTTACCGAAATAAATTTTTTTCGACACACTGAGGGTAAAATGGTCACATCTCCTGATATACGAATGATTTTTTTTATCCAAACTACTTGGGTTAGAAAGCAAATTGAACAAGCTTTCCAACGGTTCAAACCACATGCAAATCGGATTTCGGGAGTGTGTGTATCATGCTATCAAAGTTTGACTTGTTTTGGATTGTGGGATGCGCCTGGGTGCATTCGAAGTGCGCCTGGGCGCATGGAATTACGCCTTAGGCGCAATAATGCTTCAAAAGACGTCGAACTTTGAAGGGTTGCCCTGGACACTCCCGAACTTCAATTTGCGCGTTGTTTGAACCGTTGAAAAGCTTGTTCAATTTTCTTTCTAACCCAACCAGTTCGGATAAAATCTCTTTTGTATATCAAGAGATGTGACCATTTTACCCTCAGTGGTTCAAAAAAATAATTCATTTCGGTAAAATGCTCGTATGTCCCTCGCTTTCAATCGGATCAAAACCCATTATGTGTCAATAGAAAGAGTTTTTGAGGTAAAAAGAGATGATGGAATCAAACCATAAAATAAAAAATAAAAAAATCAAGTTTCGCTTAAGAAAATTGGGTAGAAAGAAGACCACTACAAAAATCTTCAAGGCCACCAAGACTAAAACACGTTATAGGTTCCATTCGATGATCAAATCCTATGTTCGTACGTATTTCTTCATTGCTTAAGTGTTTCAAAATTTTCATGGAGTGTCTACATTTCATTGAAGCATAGGAGAAATCGTTTCAAAGAGTTTTTACGTTGTGTTGGTAGTCGTAACTTCAAAATTTGTGCTTCGAAACTACATAAGCCCTGCTTTCGGCGAATGACGAAACCGTTTTTCCCACAGTTCGATGAAGTGCAAATTATTTATAAACTCTTTGAAATTCACTTAACAAACGAAGAAATTCCTACAAACTAAGGATTTGATCACCGAATCAAACTTTGAACATGTTTTAGCCTTAGTCGCCTTGACGATTTTTGTAATTGTTTATTTCTACCCAATTTTTAGGAAGGGAATTTAAATATTTTTATGGTTGGATCGGACCGTCTCTTATTACTTGAAGAACTCTAACTATTTATATATAATGGGATTGATTCGATTAAAAATGAGGGACGCATGAGCGTTTTTCGAAATGGATTTTTTTTTTGAACCATTGAGGGTAAAATAGTCGTATTTCTTGATATACAAATGATTTTTTTAACCAAACTACTCGGGTTAGAAAGGAAATTGAACAATCTTTTAAATGGTTCAAACTATGTGCAAATCGGAGTTCGGGAGCGTCCAGGGCACACACAAGATAGAATTAAGACAAAATTTCCCTCCATATAAATTACGTATACAAAGTTACAAAAAACTCTGCGGGTACCAAAACCGGCTCACCAACGGGAGCCACACCGGCTCCCCACTCTACCTCACCCTCTCAGCTCTCACATTGCTACACCACCACCCCTAACTCTAGACAATATCAGATTATATAGAAAACAAGGGGAGCTTTGTCCAACTTCAAATAAGGATATGGCACACAAAATAACCAAGGCTCATCTTCAATGCACTGCAATCTGATCTTTACAGGCTCCAGCTGCAACTGAATTCCACAGCTTTCAGAAAGCCTTTTTTCGTGAGCCAATCCTTAATAATCTGATAGGTTGAAAATGTGTCCTCCTAGACCCGGTGATTTTTCCCCTACACTCGCAACTCATTCCACTTGGGTAGGATTCAACAAGATGGACGGACAGACGTGGATATGTTGAGAGAGATGGATATTTATTCATGGAATAAACAAACAAACCTCGATCATATGTCGGAGCTCGATGCTTATTGTGCTTAGATTAACGGCCTCTGTGCACACTGGGATAATGCAGCGATGCTGCACTGGTGACCCAGAATCCACAGTGGCAGGGGACTTGTGCACTATGCTGCCCTTTCGTTGACTCCTTCTGTGAATGGCCAACGTTCACGACTTGCTCGAGATAGACTTGCTAGATGTGGTTGTGTTTTGGTTCTCATTATCATGGAGTTGAAATTGAATTACGTACCTATCTAGCTTACTCTGTTGTTTGAAACCCACAAAGTAAACGAAACTTGGATTTTTTCATGGTTGTATTCCATCATCTCTTAGTACTTTAGAAACACTAATTATTGATATATAATGGGTCTTGATCCGATTTAAAATGAGGGACATATGAGCGTTTTACCGAAATAAATTTTTTTCGACACACTGAGGGTAAAATGGTCACATCTCCTGATATACGAATGATTTTTTTTATCCAAACTACTTGGGTTAGAAAGCAAATTGAACAAGCTTTCCAACGGTTCAAACCACATGCAAATCGGATTTCGGGAGTGTGTGTATCATGCTATCAAAGTTTGACTTGTTTTGGATTGTGGGATGCGCCTGGGTGCATTCGAAGTGCGCCTGGGCGCATGGAATTACACCTTAGGCGCAATAATGCTTCAAAAGACGTCGAACTTTGAAGGGTTGCCCTGGACACTCCCGAACTTCAATTTGCGCGTTGTTTGAACCGTTGAAAAGCTTGTTCAATTTTCTTTCTAACCCAACCAGTTCGGATAAAATCTCTTTTGTATATCAAGAGATGTGACCATTTTACCCTCAGTGGTTCAAAAAAATAATTCATTTCGGTAAAATGCTCGTATGTCCCTCGCTTTCAATCGGATCAAAACCCATTATGTGTCAATAGAAAGAGTTTTTGAGGTAAAAAGAGATGATGGAATCAAACCATAAAATAAAAAATAAAAAAATCAAGTTTCGCTTAAGAAAATTGGGTAGAAAGAAGACCACTACAAAAATCTTCAAGGCCACCAAGACTAAAACACGTTATAGGTTCCATTCGATGATCAAATCCTATGTTCGTACGTATTTCTTCATTGCTTAAGTGTTTCAAAATTTTCATGGAGTGTCTACATTTCATCGAAGCATAGGAGAAATCGTTTCAAAGAGTTTTTACGTTGTGTTGGTAGTCGTAACTTCAAAATTTGTGCTTCGAAACTACATAAGCCCTGCTTTCGGCGAATGACGAAACCGTTTTTCCCACAGTTCGATGAAGTGCAAATTATTTATAAACTCTTTGAAATTCACTTAACAAACGAAGAAATTCCTACAAACTAAGGATTTGATCACCGAATCAAACTTTGAACATGTTTTAGCCTTAGTCGCCCTGACGATTTTTGTAGTTGTTTATTTCTACCCAATTTTCAGGAAGGGAATTTAAATATTTTTATGGTTGGATCGGACCGTCTCTTATTACTTGAAGAACTCTTACTATTTATATATAATGGGATTGATTCGATTAAAAATGAGGGACACATGAGCGTTTTTCGAAATGGATTATTTTTTTTGAACCATTGAGGGTAAAATAGTCGTATTTCTTGATATACAAATGATTTTTTTAACCAAACTGCTCGGGTTAGAAAGGAAATTGAACAATCTTTTAAATGGTTCAAACTATGTGCAAATCGGAGTTCGGGAGCGTCCAGGGCACATACACGATAGAATTAAGAGAAAATTTTCCTCCATATAAATTACGTATACAAAGTTACAAAAACTCTGCGGGTACCAAAACCGGCTCACCAACGGGAGCCACACCGGCTCCCCACTCTACCTCACCCTCTCAGCTCTCACATTGCTACACCACCACCCCTAACTCTAGACAATATCAGATTATATAGAAAACAAGGGGAGCTTTGTCCAACTTCAAATAAGGATATGGCACACAAAATAACCAAGGCTCATCTTCAATGCACTGCAATCTGATCTTTACAGGCTCCAGCTGCAACTGAATTCCACAGCTTTCAGAAAGCCTTTTTTCGTGAGCCAATCCTTAACAATCTGATAGGTTGAAAATGTGTCCTCCTAGACCCGGTGATTTTTCCCCTACACTCGCAACTCATTCCACTTGGGTAGAATTCAACAAGATGCACGGACAGACGTGGATATGTTGAGAGAGATGGATATTTATTCATGGAATAAACAAACAAACCTCGATCATATGTCGGAGCTCGATGCTTATTGTGCTTAGATTAACGGCCTCTGTGCACATTGGGATAATGCAGCGATGCTGCACTGGTGACCCAGAATCCACAGTGGCAGGGGACTTGTGCACTATGCTGCCCTTTCGTTGACTCCTTCTGTGAATGGCCAACGTTCACGACTTGCTCGAGATAGACTTGCTAGATGTGGTTGTGTTTTGGTTCTCATTATCATGGAGTTGAAATTGAATTACGTACCTATCTAGCTTACTCTGTTGTTTGAAACCCACAAAGTAAACGAAACTTGGATTTTTTCATGATTGTATTCCATCATCTCTTAGTACTTTAGAAACACTAATTATTGATATATAATGGGTCTTGATCCGATTTAAAATGAGGGACATATGAGCGTTTTACCGAAATAAATTTTTTTCAACCCACTGAGGGTAAAATGGTCACATCTCTTGATATACGAATGATTTTTTTTATCCAAACTACTTGGGTTAGAAAGCAAATTGAACAAGCTTTCCAACGGTTCAAACCACATGCAAATCGGATTTCGGGAGTGTGTGTATCATGCTATCAAAGTTTGACTTGTTTTGGATTGTGGGATGCGCCTGGGGTGCATTTGAAGTGCGCCTGGGCGCATGGAATTACGCCTTAGGCGCAATAATGCTTCAAAAGACGTCGAACTTTGAAGGGTTGCCCTGGACACTCCCGAACTTCAATTTGCGCGTTGTTTGAACCGTTGAAAAGCTTGTTCAATTTTCTTTCTAACCCAACCAGTTCGGATAAAATCACTTTTGTATATCAAGAGATGTGACCATTTTACCCTCAGTGGTTCAAAAAAATAATTCATTTCGGTAAAATGCTCGTATGTCCCTCGCTTTCAATTGGATCAAAACCCATTATGTGTCAATAGAAAGAGTTTTTGAGGTAAAAAGAGATGATGGAATCAAACCATAAAATAAAAAATAAAAAAATCAAGTTTCGCTTAAGAAAATTGGGTAGAAAGAAGACCACTACAAAAATCTTCAAGGCCACCAAGACTAAAACACGTTATAGGTTCCATTCGATGATCAAATCCTATGTTCGTACGTATTTCTTCATTGCTTAAGTGTTTCAAAATTTTCATGGAGTGTCTACATTTCATCGAAGCATAGGAGAAATCGTTTCAAAGAGTTTTTACGTTGTGTTGGTAGTCGTAACTTCAAAATTTGTGCTTCGAAACTACATAAGCCCTGCTTTCGGCGAATGACGAAACCGTTTTTCCCACAGTTCGATGAAGTGCAAATTATTTATAAACTCTTTGAAATTCACTTAACAAACGAAGAAATTCCTACAAACTAAGGATTTGATCACCGAATCAAACTTTGAACATGTTTTAGCCTTAGTCGCCTTGACGATTTTTGTAGTTGTTTATTTCTACCCAATTTTCAGGAAGGGAATTTAAATATTTTTATGGTTGGATCGGACCGTCTCTTATTACTTGAAGAACTCTTACTATTTATATATAATGGGATTGATTCGATTAAAAATGAGGGACACATGAGCGTTTTTCGAAATGGATTATTTTTTTTGAACCATTGAGGGTAAAATAGTCGTATTTCTTGATATACAAATGATTTTTTTAACCAAACTGCTCGGGTTAGAAAGGAAATTGAACAATCTTTTAAATGGTTCAAACTATGTGCAAATCGGAGTTCGGGAGCGTCCAGGGCACACACACGATAGAATTAAGAGAAAATTTCCCTCCATATAAATTACGTATACAAAGTTACAAAAAACTCTGCGGGTACCAAAACTGGCTCACCAACGGGAGCCACACCGGCTCCCCACTCTACCTCACCCTCTCAGCTCTCACATTGCTACACCACCACCCCTAACTCTAGACAATATCAGATTATATAGAAAACAAGGGGAGCTTTGTCCAACTTCAAATAAGGATATGGCACACAAAATAACCAAGGCTCATCTTCAATGCACTGCAATCTGATCTTTACAGGCTCCAGCTGCAACTGAATTCCACAGCTTTCAGAAAGCCTTTTTTCGTGAGCCAATCCTTAACAATCTGATAGGTTGAAAATGTGTCCTCCTAGACCCGGTGATTTTTCCCCTACACTCGCAACTCATTCCACTTGGGTAGAATTCAACAAGATGCACGGACAGACGTGGATATGTTGAGAGAGATGGATATTTATTCATGGAATAAACAAACAAACCTCGATCATATGTCGGAGCTCGATGCTTATTGTGCTTAGATTAACGGCCTCTGTGCACACTGGGATAATGCAGCGATGCTGCACTTGTGACCCAGAATCCACAGTGGCAGGGGACTTGTGCACTATGCTGCCCTTTCGTTGACTCCTTCTGTGAATGGCCAACGTTCACGACTTGCTCGAGAGAGACTTTCTAGATGTGGTTGTGTTTTGGTTCACATTATCATGGAGTTGAAATTGAATTACGTACCTATCTAGCTTACTCTGTTGTTTGAAATGCACAAAGCAAACGAAACTTGGATTTTTTCATGATTGTTCCATCATCTCTTAGTACTTTAAAAACACTAATTATTGATATATAATGGGTCTTGATCCGAATTAAAATGAGGGACATATAAGCGTTTTAACGAAATAAATTTTTTTCGACCCACTGAGGGTAAAATGGTCACATCTCTTGATATACGAATGATTTTTTTTATCCAAACTACTTGGGTTAGAAAGCAAATTGAACAAGCTTTCCAACGGTTCAAACCACATGCAAATCGGATTTCGGGAGTGTGTGTATCATGCTCTCAAAGTTTGACTTGTTTTGGATTGTGGGATGCGCCTGGGGTGCATTTGAAGTGCGCCTGGGCGCATGGAATTACGCCTTAGGCGCAATACTGCTTCAAAAGACGTCGAACTTTGAAGGGTTGTCCTGGACACTCTCGAACTCCAATTTGCGTGTGGTTTGAACCGTTGAAAATCTTGTTCAATTTTCTTTCTAACCCAACCAGTTCGGATAAAATCTCTTTTGTATATCAAGAGATGTGACCATTTTACCCTCAGTGGTTCAAAAAAATAATTCATTTCGGTAAAACGCTCGTATGTCCCTCGCTTTAAATCGGATCAAAACCCATTATGTATCAATAGAAAGAGTTTTTGAGGTACAAAGAGATGATGGAATCCAACCATAAAAAATAAAAAATTCAAGTGTCGCTTAAGAAAATTGGGTAGAAAGAAGACCACTACAAAAACTAAAACACGTTCTAGGTTCCATTCGATGATCAAATCCCATGTTCGTACGTATTTCTTCATTGCTTAAGTGTTTCAAAATTTTCATAGAGTGTCTACATTTCATCGAAGCATAGGAGAAATCGTTTCAAAGAGTTTTTACATTGTGTTGGTAGTCATAACTTCCAAAATTTGGCTTCGAAACTATATAAGCCCCGCTTTCGGCGAATGACGAAATAGATTTTTCCACGGTTCGATGAAGTATAAATTATTTATAAACTCTTTGAAATTCACTTAACCAACAAAGAAATACCTACGAACTAAGGATTTGATCACCGAATCAAACTTAGAACATATTTTAGCCTTAGTCGCGTTGACGGTTTTTGTAGTTGTTTATTTCTACTTAATTTTCTTGAACGGAATTTAAATATTTTTATGGTTGGATTGGACCCTCTCATTGAATAGTTTGTTTAATTTACTTTCTAACCCAAATATTTTGGATAAACAATCATTTGTATGTCAAGAGATGTGACCATTTTACCCTCAGTGGGTCAAAAAATAATTTATTTCAGTAAAATGCGCGTATGTCCCTCAGTTTAAAACGGATCAAGACCCATTTTGTATCAATAGATAGAGTTTTTGAAGTACTAAGAGATGATGGAGCACAATCATAAAAAAATTCAAGTTTCGTATACGAAAATTCGGTAGAAAGAAGACTACTACAAAAATCTTCATGGCAACCAAGGATATAACATGTTCTATGTTTCCTTCGGTAATCAAATCCCTTTTTCGTACATATATCTTCATTGCTTAAGTGTTTCAAAGAGTTCAAAGAGCACCTACATTTCGTCGAAGTATAGGAGAAACTGTTTCAAAGAGTTTTTACATTGTGTTGGTGGTTGTAACTCTCAAAATTTGGCTTAAAAACTATTTAGGCCCCGCTTTCGGCGAATGATAAAACAGTTTTTGCTATGATTCGATGAAGTTTAAATGCTTTATAAACTCTTTGATATTCACTTAACCAGTGAAACTATACCTACAAACTAAGGATTTGATCACCGAATGAAACTTAGAACGTGTTTTAGCCTTAGTTGTCTTGACGATTTTTGTAGTGGTTCTTTCTACCCAACTTTCATTAACGAAACTTTTTTTTATGGTTGGATTGCACCATCTCTTAATAATTTAAAAACTCAAATTATTGATATATAATGGGTCTTCATCTGATTTAAAATGAGGGACATATAAGCGTTTTACCGAAATGAATTATTTTTTGAACCACTTGGGGTAAAATGGTCACATCTCTAGATATAAAAATGATTTTTTATCCAAAATACTAGGGTTAGAAAGTAAATTGAACAAACTTTTCAACGATTCAAACCACACGCAAATCGGATTTCGAGAGTGTCCAGAGCAACCCTTCAAAGCTTGACCTCTTTTGCAACTTTATTGCGCCTAAGGCGCAATTCTATGTGCCCCAGGCGCACTTCAATGCGTCCCAAGCACATCCTCCACATTCCAAAACAAGTCAAACTTTGCGATCTTGATATTGACACTTTCGGAATCCAATTAGAGTGTGGTTTGAACTGTTAAAAAAGTTGTTAAATCTAATTATTAATAGAAGAAGTTTTTATTCAAAATATTTTGTACATCAAATTACATGACCATTTTACCTTTAGTGGGTCGAAAAACAATTTTTTTGGTAAGAGGCTCGTATCTTTCTCATTTTTTTAAATTAGATCAAGACCAATTATATAATGATAAATAAGGTTTTCAAAGTATTAAATGATGGAGACGAAGGATGAAAATAAAGAAGTTCAATTTGAGAAAAGTTAGTCCAAATGAGACCCATTCCAAGATCATTGAAGCGACAATGTCTAAAATATGTTTTCGTGCCCACCTATACATTCTAAGTTCCATTCAACCCACACATCCCTAGTCTAGGGTATTTGTTCATTTCGTAAGATTCAACTGCATAACAAATATCCCTAATTTCCAGGTCAGTTTGAGCACACCTCGACTAATTCCAGAACCCTAAAGGTAACGACCGGGTAGATCTTAGAAAAATCAAGTTGTTTGAGCTCGAACTGTATTTTGCTAAAATTAAGCTCCCTTGAGACTGGTTTTGTACTTCAACAAACGAAGTTTATAACGATTCTTAAGTTGATTTGTCCAAATTTACCTTGAACAATCAGCTAATCCGCGCAATAAACTTATATTTATCTCCTTGATTAAAAGGTACTTGAGTACCGCTTGTGATTGGATCCTCTCGTGGTCTTTAATTTGGATTGGACGAGACAATCCAAATCTGGATCATACATTGGTATAATCCAAACCCAACTATTTGTTTCTATTCCTGTTTTTCATCAGCAGCGTCTAGAGGTGCGCGCAAAAGCTTGCGAACAGCCAGGGAACATTGCTAAATAATTTACTTAAGGCCATGTTTGAATCTCAATACATCGAGGGAATTCGTGAAAAGAGATTTGTGAAGCTAATGCGCTCCCTTCCTCCGTTGTACTTTATTTACGTAAATCCAAGTTCGAAACAAAGCCTAACAAAATACTGCATAGAGAAGTTTATAGGATAGCTCAACAAAACCAAACAAATCGGGCCCAATAAATTCCCATATCGAGTTTTGTATTACAAAAATTTCCTGCATGATTTTGTGACTGCTGAACTTAAATCCCGGAGCCGCCATCTGAGGACGGCAATATATCCAGCAGGGAATTCTGTGGCTCCAGCTCCTCATGCCGCAGTGGAAGAGAATCTCCATGGTAGAAGTTCCTCGTCACCCCCTCGGAGCTTGTAGTGACGGTCTGAACAACGCCACCGCTAGCACTATCGCACCCAATGGCGAGAGATACTGCCTTCACCACTAACCTCTCCGCCTCATCTTTGGTCATGTCTTCCTTCCAATGTTGATCGAAGAAGCCATGCAAATAACTGGAGCCAGATCCTCCAATAGCACAAGGCTGCTGCTCTATAATAGCTCCTCCAAGAGGCACCTCGTATATTTTACCTCCTTCATGAATCATACTTGTCCCATCCTCCCACAATCATGCCCGTTTGTAGCATGTTATTGTTGTTGTGTGATATTTGCCTGACAAGATGTGCAGCAAGCTCCACCGTAGCCGGCTGCCCAAGGCTTTGGAGATGGTAGCGCACATGATCTGAAACAAATTGCAAATCGGCAGCCGATCCAGAGCCACAGAGGTAAACATTATCAGCCAACTTTGTGATCGCCTTATCTGATGCCCTATTTGCCACACACATACCAGCTGGTGCGAGAATCGGCGCCGAGGATGACACCGCCACAGTATGTGACGCCAATGATGGTGTTTCCCATCGAATGTGGCGAGTTCAGGTCCGCCATGCTCGGATCGATTCTGCTCAGATTTGAGTATTCATACAGATAATAAACACTAGAACTTAGTGAAGGAAAGGGGGAGAGGAAGAGTGTAAGCTTTGCTTTTGTTGAAAACATTGGTCTACCAAATCGAGAAATCTTAACATACAAATGAAGTTTTCAACATTTCATTGCCTTTCTAATAACGAAATCTTTAACAAATATTGGCATATGGTGCAAAATTGCAAATACGGTGGAATATTGGCCATAAGTGAACCAACATGGTGGATTCTTTTTCAACAACGCTGCTACTGTCTTCTTTGCAAACTCTTCAGAAGGGGTGGACTTTGAGCGCTGTGAGAAGTAAGCTCTTGCTCGAATTGCTTCCTCAAAGTTCTTGTACAATTTCCATTCGGGCATACGATCGTGGCTAGCAATAGCAGAATTTCCTATGTTTGACTTTATCGCTCCTGGGACAACATTCACAACATCGATCCCAAAAGGGGCAAGTTCCAATCTGCACACAGTGGTGGATATGCAAGAAGATCAAACATAAGTGTTGAGTGTGTGTTTCCAACTTGTAGACACAGAGAAAAAATCAACTTTCCTTCGTTGCTTGGTTCGTGATATGAGAACAAAACAAGACGGGAAAGACAACACCCTGGGGATAACCGGTGTAAAGTTATTTTCCATCTTAATTTCCTGTTATTCTCGTCCCTCTTCAATTCCATATTTCTTCACCTTTTTTAAGTTTTTTAGGAAATTCTTGTCTTCTATTTATAATCAAACAACGTGAAGTTATTGTCCTTCTCAGTTCCATTCTCTTTCACCACAAAAACCAAACAGGAAAAACCTTATGGTTTCCTATGATTCCTCCCTCACATATGTTCCCTTCTTCTATACCCCTTTCTCTTTCTTTCACAAGTTCCAAACATAGGCATACATTGTCGCTCAATACCAATAACCAAATCAAAATCTTAGGAAAAAGGCAATCGTTTCACGAAGGAAGATATGAGATCCAAACCATCTGCCACTTTGACTCCACCAACTAACCACTGTTCAATTTCTGCGCTCATAGAAATTTGCGTCCAAGGTGGAAATAATCACTCCTATTAAGATATCACATTCCAATAAACCATCCAGTTTTTTGTTTGGATGAATTGCTAGTAAGAAGAATTCTATTAACTGTTTCTTGAGTTCGTCATAAGTATAACCACAAAATCCATGGCGCGGATGAAAAACAGACTATCAATAATAAACAACGGGAACTACTGATGTACAAACCTCAAGGTATCAGTTAGTGCATGTATAGTAGCTTTAGATGCAGTATAAGCACCTCCCCATGGTCCAGGGGCTAAAGCGGCAACACTTCCCATGTTTACAATCATCCCCTTCCTCCTATTTGCCATGTGAGGAACCACAGCTTGTATCAACCTCAGAGACCCTATAAGCATCCGTATGATATGATAGGAACTTAATTATTTTTAGAAGGAAAAAAATAAAAATCTGTCAGAAAAGTTAGACGGTGGAGCAGCAACGAATAGGAAGTCCGCCAATGGTATCTGAAAATGTGAGCCCCAAATTTCTAGCTTTTAAAACAAGGGAGTGATTTTCACACGCACCTTTTTTTTACAACCCTTTCACGAGTGGATTTTCTTAAACTTGTACGGGTAGTATTGTAAGTACACATTACAAGATGGTAACAAAGGGAGTGCAATTTTAAGGAGAGGGGAGTGTAAATCAATTACCTTTAAAATAGCATAGTTCGTACAATCCTACAATCTTGATTGAAATCTCGATAACCATGCCTACCACTTTTCATAGATGAAAGATGACCTGTGGCTTGCACGTTGGAAAAAGATTGGATCCATGGATCACGTCCCGTTTCTGGTCTAGAATTCTTCAAATACTACTAGACCAGATGCTACTCCCTCCGCCCCAATTTGTTTATCCAATATTGGAAATTCAACTTATTTAGGGAGCATAATGATTACACCTAAAAGTAGTTTAGTTTCCTATATTTACCCTTCACCTAAAGTTACTTAATTTAAATAAAGTAAGGGCAAAAAGGAAATGTTATCCATTTAAAAGTCAAATGGATAAACAAATTGGGACAAGGCAAAGTCAAAAAGTGGACAAATAAATCGGGACGGAGGGAGTATCTCATAGTCATCAGATAACTCCAGAACAAGTGCATTTACTCCTGTGAGTCGCACATTTTAGCAGACTAACAGAGTTTGAACCTTGTAACAATCATCTAACAACCTATTAATTTCATATTCAGTTGCAGCTTAAGTTAACCATTGTCTCCTAGGTTCTTTTCTGTCATTCACAAGTTTAATATGAAGATAGAAGATGACGGGCTCATTAGGGAACTTCGGCAAAATACAATCGATCTTATTTTCCCAGCACTACTGCAGCTATCCCACGCCAACGCAATTGAAGTATATCATAGACACCAAACAGCAAAACTTTTATGACATCCAACCCAATTCCACATTTTGTAATTCTATCAGATTCGCTCATGACATTTTTCCTTTCTTGCTGAAGCTCTCAGATACCCCCAAAAGAAAAGGAAAAACCCCAAAAAGCAAGTCCACCCGTTGGCGTCAAAATGGAATTGCCAAAGCTATTTTTGGCTTGCTACAGTGTCAAAAGGCAAAAAAATAGCAATGTTGCTACACCAGTTGGACACTATTTTGGCACAATCTCAAACCCAGACCATTATATTTAATCAGATCTCATTTTTCAATGCAAATCAAATGGCTTGGATGAGATGGAATTGTCATTTTTTGGTGTCAACCGAATAGCAATTGGGACATGGGTGGACATAGATTTTGCCAAAACATATGCCAAATTATGGCAATAGCAATACAAATGGCTATGTGTGGACTTGCTCTAAGTGGGTAATGATCATTCACCACTCACAGCAGCATCTAACAAGAGATACAACCAAAGCTACACAACAAAGCATAATTCACTCAAAAACATGGCCAAAACCAAACACCAAACGGTCAGAGGGAAACCCAATACAACACTTACTAAAGAAATTTCAACAAATTAAGAACTGACCGTAAATATTGGTATTGAAAGTAGTTTCAATGGCAGATAGCGGAATCTCGGCAAGTGGACCCACGCAATGGACGCCGGCGTTATTAACGAGTATATCAATCCGTCCAAAATTTTCAAGGACATTAGATACAGCCTTTTTCACACCATGGTCGGAAGAAACGTCGAGCTCTTCAAGGAAGAACCTCTTGTCGTGTTCCAAGTTCGCCATGGACGGCAGCGACCGACTGGTCGCAACCACCAGGCAGTTCTCGGCGGCGAAGGCCCGTGCCAGGGCGTTGCCTATCCCGCCGGCGGAGCAGCCCGTTATCAGAACCACCTGTTTATCCAACATCGTGCGCGCGCGCGAGATAGACAGACAGACCGACAGAAGACCCACGTGCGATGTACGCTTTTGACAAGGAAAAGAAAGTTAGAAACGTCCCACAAATAAGTAACGCGAGTTCGGTAAGAGATACCTCGCATGTTAAACGTGCGAAGTGTAGGGAAGAAGGCGTCTCCTCTCAGTTAGAACATTTTCTAACTTACTTTGGAATTATTTGATGATCCGATTCATGCACATTGTAGATATTGTCAATTAAAATAACTTCGTAACATATCAGGTCAATCGGATACCTAATGTATTTAATCGGAGAGGATTTATTTTGAAAAACAATGAAAAAAAGTGAGGTGGGCACACTGGATAAAAACTTGAAAAACTTTTTCCATTCAAAGGCTTTTGGTCGACGTTTCGATTAGTCCGTTATGGCCGTTGGAAATCCCCGCTCAGAAACCTGAAGAGATTTCAATCAAACCTACTCTTGGCTTTCTACGTCTCCACCACTACCGCTGCTCGCGATGAGTAGTCGAGCTCCACCGCCTCCGATAGAGGGGTGTTTGTTGCTCACTGAATCAGCCGGTAGAGGTCTGTTCGCGACTCGGCAACACGATGCCGAACCTATTGTCTCTCACCCTTCGCTCACTGACAGGAAGTTGTTTTTGGCCTATGGTTTGCGTGAAGTCTTGATTCGAAACTAAGTGGCACAATCAGGATCCATAGGCTTTGAGTCATTCCCCTGGCCGACCCTGTTCGTTTGAGGGACTCAAATTCCATGGCAACGGACTCCAATAAACTTTCCCTATCTATCTCTTTCAACTCATTATTCTCAAAAATCTTTCTCAAAACCCCCGAACGAACAAGGCTAACTCAAACACATTGCATTCATGAAAAGCCATCCGGCACTTCCAAGGATTCCATCCAAAATACAGTGATAACAGTTGAGGAAAATGACCCACGAAACAAGAGATAAACAACAACGCACTAGTAAGAAGGCTCTCTCAATCGTCTAGACATTAGCAACCTACTCTCTAACACATACTGCATTTTGCAAACCGAATCAAAGTCGGGTTTAAGTGAGTCGTCAAGGAAGGAGAATAAACCCCTTATGGATCTTGTAGACTGAGACCAAATAATTAACAAGGAACACCGATGGGATCTGTACTAGAACAAGCAAAAAACTGTCGAAACTTATTTATCCACCACCGTCACCCACCGGATCTAGGGAAACCAATCGGTACAGTTTCCAGGACGTCTTGGAACTTCATGGACCAATGGCAAAGTTTTTGCTGATCAATACTACAGAGTTCTGATCAAAAAATTAATACTACAGAATTCTGTTACGGAAACAATTCAGTCCATTCCTCATGCTTCGCATGATTTGAGAGTCCTTTGAAGAAGGTCTTACAGAAAAAGTTGAGCATAAAGAAAGGCTGATAAATTCTAAAAAACAAAATAAATAATCAAGATAAATCCTGAATAACAATATCTACTACTTCTTGTTCTCCATCTATAATTGATTGGGCTTTTGTTTGCTTTTGGTTCACATAATGGTCGTAACCCCATTTCGTGAGCTCCTTCCATTTTATTGGTCCATGCATCAATCTCTAGTATTTTGGTTGCATGGGTAGAACCGATTACTACTTGATATTTTCAAAGAAACTTGTACTGAACCAACAAGTTGCTTAAGAAAGTGTTCTTCCAGTGATATCCCAGCTCTTACACTATGTAGATATGATGGCTCGTCGTTTCATCGTAGCCGGGTTGGAAGAAAAAAGAAACTTCACTATTTGTTGCACTGTATGATAGTAACAAGTAAAGACCCTTTGCGACTTGTTCTTCAACAGTCACATGTTTTGTGGGTTCCAACCCACCAAATCGCTAAAGTAGAAAATCCACACAATTTTTTAGCTAATTAACCAAACATAAAGAGTTGTACAAATCACTTGAAAGGGGGAAATTAACACGGGCTAGTACTATTGGAACCTACTCACTGAAACACACATTCAAGCTAGCTAGCACACAACATGACCTAATTCTTCACATAGATATTAATCCTGTCATTCATATGCGAAACTTTTACCAGGATTTAAAAAGTCCGAATGCAGAAAGATGAAGAACCATTAACCCTCATGACCCAACTTCTTTTCCGAGCCCCCGACGGTATTCAACGACGGAGGTGAACCGCCGGGGTGAATTTTTTTGGTCTTCCCACCTTTGAAGCTGCCTGTTTTGTCACCGCCACCTTCTCCGCTTTTCTTCTCTCTTCCCTCCTCTGCTCTCTTCAATTTATCCTCCAGGCGCTTTTGTTGCACGTAAACTCCTGCAGAACTAGCTCCAATGGAAGACATGAATGGCAAGGGTTAACTAGTGAAAGCAAGAAAGGTTTTACTACAGAATTAAGTTCAAATTCGGTATTGGTGATGAGATTGGACAAGCTTAGCTGCTTAGGGGTATGGGATTTATAGGGGGACAATGGTGCCTTTGGTAGCCAATGGGTGACGATTGTGGTTGCATATCATATTCACATAAGGCGAATTTAAAACACAAACAAGTGGAGGTACATACAAAGTACAGGAAAAGATACGAACTACACAACAAGATTGCAAAGAAATTGCACAATGAACAATGTTAAAAAAAACGAAATGATGTATTATTGATTGTATATGATACATAACCCTAACATGCCTTTATATAGGCTACAAAATTTGACCACCAAGAACTCTAAACAAATTAGGAAATATATATAACATGAAAACTTCGACTAAACAGGAAACACAAATAATGGCCTAGACAAAACAGGAAACATGTATAATAATACAACCAAGAAACTGTGGTAACTTAATATTTTGTTAACATGTCCCCTCAAACTCAAGTAGATCTACCAACTTGAGTTTAAAAAAAATCAAGAGCAGCCAAGCCAAGTCAAGTCAAGAGAAACCAGGAAAAGTCATGGAACCAAGAGGTGAAATCCAAATGAGTGAACCAGTAATTACTATGGTAACATAATATTTAAATCTCTTGGTCTCCTCAATTTTTACCTCCACGCGCATCTAAGCTGCACGTGAGGGGTAGTGTTAGATTTTATCTCACATAGCTCATCTAAGCCATCCAAAGCTTGGTTAATAAAATTTAGAGGCTATTTCACCTATGACCAATTGATTTTAGATTGGAACCCTCTATAAAATCTAACGAACGAAAATGCTGCAAACACAGAGTCACGGGAACCGTCTGATGGGTATGGGTTCACCGCTATCGAGCGGGATACATAAACCTAACGAGTAGGCATTACAACAAGCTAAAAGGGAGAATCATGATAATAATAAATAATAATAAAAACACCATCGTCAACTAAATTGACACATACCACTCGACCAATCATTTGCATACAGCATACCACACCCCCACAGTGCCAGTGTCTTGATATTATGGAGATAAAGAATGCTAGATACAAAGAAAATATATCCGAAAATTATCCAAAACAGGGGTTTTTTACTGCTAATGAAAGTCTATTAACGGTCATAAATGCCTCTAAAAGTGTATTCTGGATAATTTTCGGATATACTTTCTTTGTACCTAACGCTTTTGTTCTATGGAGATAAGTTGAAAACCCTTAATAAGACCCCAAAAAAAAAAAAATAATATCAAAATATGGGACCCATTGATCCAAGCAACATCGTTTGGGATTGGTTAAATACGCAATGGTTTTAAATCATTTCGAACCCCATTATTAATGCACTTTTATTAGGGTAGCATAGGGTTAAACTTTAGCTTATACAATACATTTTTTTGGTAATTGGGTGGATTAACAAATTAATATAATCTGCACAATGGATAAGAATGGAGAATTTTTGGGCTGATAAACGAAAAAAGCTACTCAATTTTGAGCTCGTATGCAAGTTTTAAAAAGCTTGTTTAAGATCCATTTGTTACATACGCAATTCAAACTCGAACATTTCATTTGGAACTTGTTAAGCTTTTAAACAAAGCTTCCTACTTAACAGGCTCGTTCGACTTATGATGTAGAAACCGTTGAAGTTATTCGAGATCAGCTCACGACTCTATTAAAACTCATTTGAGATCAACTTGCCTTTTAATAAGTTATAATTTGAACACATTCCTAAAACATGTTTTTAAACTAAAATTAAAGGAGTATGCTCGGTTTGTTTATCAACCCAAGAAGATTCTATTGGCAAAGATTTTGGTCTAAAACTTAATCCATTGGTTACTCTTTTAGCTTTGAAAATTTTGTCTTCCACATCCATCAAAAAGAAACCCATGGTCAAGCACAATATCATAGCTCAAAGCACCGATTTCCTTCTCTCTTTTTTGCCCAACTTTTCTCAAACTTTTATTGGTAACAAATCTGTCTGGTCCAACCCCAAAAATGTATTCCGGTTATCATCAAGAGCTAAGATTAATGTTATGTAAATAAAAGTTGTAGGCAGAATAATATAGGTTAACTTTGTCCCTGTTTCTCAAAAACAGACACTCCCTCCGTCCAATTCCAAAACTTATAGTCCATCACGAAAAGATGCACAATTTTGAATTAAAAAAATAAAACCAGTTCTTCTGTGTATAATTTTTTGAATTTCATCTCGCCAATATTTAGGGAAATGATAATGCCAAAAGTGCACAAAAGCTTTGTACTATATGCAGTGTACAAGACTTTTATGCACTTGAGTTTTGGCAACAACAAAAATAGTTTTGGTATTATCCACTACCCCCAATTTAATGATTTGGTTCTTTAATTGGTGTGAAGAAATTCAAAAAATATGCACGAAGGCGCTTTTTTCTTTTTCAAAAATTTTACTCCCTCTGTCCCAATTTGTTTGCTCGGAAAATTCTCCAATTTAATGAGTCAAAATCAAAGCATTTGAAATTGTACAAATCTCAAAACTTATTACCCTTCAAAAGTGAAAAAAGGAGTGGAAAATGTAAAATTGGTAGTTTGACAAGTCTTTGTGGTTAATTTTAGGAAGTGAGCAAGGATTTTGAAACAGCTCAAAATAGAATATTGAGCAAATAAATTGGAACGGAAAGAGTACCTAAAATATGGTTCATTGTAGGAAGGAGCCTGGATTCCTTATATAATTTGCTAGATAGCAATCTAAAAGCAAGTAGTAAGTGTATCCTCATCAGTGTCTTTACTTACCTCTTCAAACTAAATTAAAGAGTCAAGAAAAAAAAAAACTCCCAAAAACCCCTTCATCAGGCTCTCTTCCTCCCTCTCTACTTTGAAAATATTCTAACTATGCTACAATAACTCGTTTATTCCCACGAGTCACTGCTCATCAAGTCATCCATTATTTTAATCAGCTTCCAAACAGAACAGCGGTAATGGTTGCACGGAATGGGTGGTGATGTATTCCAAACAGAAAGCTGAAGATGATGAAGACGAGAGAGAGAGAGAGAGAGAGAGATTTTTCAATGGGAAGGTTTATGGTATCTTTTTCTTCTTCTTTTTTATCAAAGTTTTTGGAATTTCAGTCTGTTTCTTTTGAAGCCCAGAGAGAGAGAGAGAGAGAGGGGTTTGCAGGTTTTGCTTCCAACATTCTGGTTTCTCTCTCTTATTTTATCCGGTTTTGGTTTTGCTTGTTTGGGTTTTTTTTTTTTTTGGAGTTGGAGTTTTTTCAAGTATGAATATTTAATTGAGTAAAGAATGAGAATAAAGAGTCTGATATAGTAGATAATTTAAAAGCAAATAATGATATAGGTACCGACGGCCGAGCCGAGCCGTCTTCGGCCACCGGACGGCTGATCCGAGCCGTCCAAAAATTCTAAAAGAACAAACCGAAGGGTCCAATGCGAGAATCAACGACATTCGAGGTATGTAGGGTGCTTGATTTGAGCACCCCTTTTTCATGTATATGCACGTATATACATATATACACGAAAAAGGGTTGCTCGGATCAAGCCTACACACCTCGGATGCCATTGATTCTCGCGTAAGGCCCCTCGATTTTTGTTTTTAGAATTTTTGGACGGCTCGGATCTGCCGTTCGGTGGCCGGAGAAGGCCCGGCGCGGCCGTCGGTACGATTTTCCTCCCCGGCCAGTCGGTACTCATAGCAGTACTCTTTTAAAAGTGAATAGCTAAAGTAATAAATTAACTTTTTAAGGAGTAATTTGATCCAAAATGTAGAAAGACTGGTGCGGATGCTCTAAGAGCATCTCCAATGATTCTCGCCATTTTTTAAGAGCCAAGGTCATTTTTTGTTTGCTACGGTTTTGTTTAGTTAAAAAATTGGCAAAAGTGCTCCAATGGTGCCAAAGGCATTATTTGGCCACTACCACTTGCAGCCGTTGGATCATATTCACAAATCACAGTCATTGGATTGCTCCCAAGCGCCATTAGATCACAACCCTCGCAAAGAAATGGCCAAACCATCTTTTGGCTTCCAAAATGACTTCCGGAGGAGTGAATCTTAATTCTGAAGCGCAAATCTCCAATCCATCCCTATTTTGAAGAAATAGAGAATAAATGTGACATATTGAGGAGATATTTTTGTAATTTACTCTATCTTTTTTTCACTTTTTGTGCTTTTTGAGAAATTTTGGAAGTACCCATTGTCTCTTTTTAGAGATTTAGTCTCCAAAATGAAAGTATGGTCGATCTCCATAATTGGAGACCCAAAAGTAAATTTGGAGACTTAATCTCCAAAAAAGACAATAGGTCCCTCCAAAATTCTCTCAAAAAGTACAAAACGTGAAAAAAATATAGGATAAATTACAAAATCTCTCCTTAATATATCATATCCATTCTCTATTTTGAAGAAATAGAGAATATTTAAATACTGGATGGAAAGCATATGAGCTTTAATAATACTCCATAGTCTATATACGGTACTGTATCGTCCTTCACGTGAAAATGAAATCACTACCCATTTACTCCACAATCATATGATAGTGGCTGCACCAAATTTGGACATCTCAATGGCCTCTTGATCACAGATAGATGTGCTTGAACTATCTTTTAATTAGGTTATCTCATTTGTTCATCCAGTACTCCACTATTGTCGAACTACAGTATTTTAAACGAAAATTATCAGCCCACCGAAAAAGAAATTATATTCATTAATGGTTTATTGGTTTTCATAAACTTTCCACCCCAAAGCTACTTCAATTTTTATTTTATTTTTTTCCAATTCATATGAAGGTGGTTGTACGACTCCTACCTAACTTCGTTTTTAAATAGAGAAAGTTTACTAAAAAAGAAATATGTGTAACAATGTACACAGAAAGCTGATGAGGCGCTCCATAATTGACAATCGGAGAAATAACGACTTTGTAACCACCTGGGAGTATTATGTAGTACCATAGTCACATTCGTGTAAATTGTTGTGTTGGTAAACTTGATGTTTAACAATATGCTTGTTTACAAATTAATGCTTGTGGTGACTTAATTATCTTATTTCTATTCAACCCACCTATGACTTCGGAAACATTAATATTGGCTAATGACATCATGCTCCCGTTGAATTGCCAAATATAAGTTGGTTTGATTGGTTTAATCTTGTGCTTAATCTAAGGCCAAAAAAAAAAATTTTTTGTGCTCAATCTTATCTTCTAAGTTATATAAATTAAGCAGCTGTAGATAATTGGAACCATGTCAATGCTAGCTCATGCTCATCACAATTCATTATTCAAAATATTTCTCGTGGCCAAAAAGAGGGTGTGGAGCCTTACTTAATCCCCACTATGGACGAACTAACTTTGTACATAAGTTTTCCTTAATATATATATAGAGAGAACTTTGTTTTGTGGAGTTTTCCTTTCTTAAAATGGAACCCAACATGCAACTACGTAATGCTTGTTCCTTCATGTCTTTCCCTAACTAATAGAAATTGTTAGTTAATCTCACTAATAACCAATTGCAATCGTTAGGTTTTTTTTTTCTAAGTAAATGGTGGGTTGGATTGAACCAGCGTAGCGACTCCCGATCAACCAAGAAACTCATCCCACATAAAATGTTTAGGTTACAGTCATAGTTGACCCGGCGGCCAGGGATGAAATAAAATGTTCAGATCGTTGACCCGGCCGGGAATGAAATAATGATCCATCACCGGCCCCAATCAACTGAAATAGTTAGATAATCTCACTAATAACCAACTTTCTTTTTCTCATGCTTTCCTTTATTAACTTTGTGTATGTGCTTTTTCATACAGTTTTCGGTCTTCTCACCCTCACTTAAGATACACTTCAGCTTGCTCGTTGAAGTGTTCTGCATTAATCACTGCATTAGCACAAAACCTGACGCAGAAGGAAAACGCTGGCAAGAAGAACTAACAAATGGAAGCAAAATGATGTCAACTGGAAGAATTTCAACGAGGACCTTCGATGTTGGCATGTATTGGAGATCCGGCGAGGGTTCAAACTCGGGGGCTATTTTTGTAATTCTTTCTGAAAAAGGTTTCTGAGGTGAGTTTAGAGTCCGTTCCAGAACATCTTCTTAAAAAATAAGTACTTATTTCACATTTTTAAACTTAAAAATAATGTAACAAAAAATAAATTTTCAATTTTTTTTGCACTGTATTAAAGATCTCATTAAGATTTCTTAAACAAAATCCATATTGCATATTTTTATATTTCAATAAACCCACTATTTTGGAGCTTGAAATTGCCTTCTTAAAAAATAAATACTTATTCGACTTTCTGGAACGAGGCCTTAATTGTCTTCATATCGGGTGAGAAATGAAAAACAATCCAATAATTCTCCTCATACATGATCGACACGAGTAAAAAGAAGATCAAAATAACGGTGTTTGTCTTGCTATAATGTGAGGACGCGCGTACACAGAAGATATAGATGTGAGGACGCATGTACACAGAAGATATAGATGAGATTTCTTGTTCTTTACTATGTTATGATACTGAGTTTCCGCAATTGACTGAATGATTCCCAACATTATAGAGAGATTCATGAAGTTATTCATAGTGACAACATAAATCAACAATCACAGTCCTGGAGCACTCTCATAGAGGAAGTTGGATGTTCAAACCCCTTCCTTTCATTCATCACAATGGCCAAATTCATGTCATCCCATTTTCATAATCGCAACATTGCCGCAGCTCAAAGTTTTGAAAGTTCTCTAATCATACGAAAGAAGATCCAACAATTACTGAAACTTTATCCTAAATAAGCCTTCTTATAAGCTAAACAATAACATACAGTTAGAACAAGTCACAAAGAGCAGTTCTTCTCAAGAGTTTCCACCATTCCCACTAATTTACTTCTTCCTCTTCTTTGGGGGCTGAAGTGCTTCCTCTTCCTCATCCTCCTCTTCCTCTTCCTCCTCTTCCTCCTCAACGACTCCTTCCTCGCCCGCATCCCCAC
Organism: Rhododendron vialii; assembly: GCF_030253575.1. Classification (NCBI taxonomy): domain Eukaryota; kingdom Viridiplantae; phylum Streptophyta; class Magnoliopsida; order Ericales; family Ericaceae; genus Rhododendron; species Rhododendron vialii. The sequence continues at coordinate 979,709 of NC_080564.1, read as the reverse complement.
CATCATCCTCATCATCGTCGTCATCATCATCGTCGTCGTCGTCGTCATCATCATCATCATCGTCATCATGGCCATCGCCATCATCATCATCTTCTTCTCCCTCTTCGCCATTCTCTTCTGCTCCACCACCAGCTCCTCCCCCGGGTCCTTTCTTTGGGTTGCTTTTGTTGTTGTCATTGGGGTTGTTGCCAATATCCCCTCCGTCTTCTTCTGACAAGTCTTCTTCACCTTCTCCAAAGTCACCATCATCTTCATCGTCGTCATCGTCGTCATTTGCATCAGCATCTATTGGCTTGGAATGGCATTGGACATGATGCTCTCCTTTAAGTCCAGGGATGATGGTTGGCGATCCGAATAAATCCTGATACCATTTTAAATTTGGGCATTCCATGGAAGGTCAAGCAAAGGAAACAACAGGATAGATTTCATAGATGGCAAAAGAAAGTTGGACATAAACAAGCAAGGCAAGTACCCATATGCTAGCAAGCATACAGAGATACGAACCATAAGTGGGGTGGCTATGACACAAAAGACTCCCCCCCCAACCCCACGGTGATTGAAACAAGGTACTGTATTTTGAAAATCAAAATAATCTATATCTGCCTGCTCAAATCACTAAGTTCCATGACCGTCTTCAGCAAGGTAATCTGGATCTAGCAAAAGCTTCTATTGGCATAGCGCTTTTAGCATTTTGCACACCACCTTTCGATTCTTTTTCTCACCAGCCGAAGGGGGTGTGCAACCAAGCTCCGGCATTTGAGTCAAAATGGAGCGAGAACAATGGCCCAGATATGAGGCATGATCCTCTTTCCCCATTTTCCCTACCTACCCCTTTGTCCCAAAACCACCTCTCCCCCATACTATAAAACCCAAAGAGACCCATCGTATAGAAAGGATGTAATTTGTGACAGGGAGGAAAGGGAAGGTGGGGACAGATGATGTTTTGTTCTTTGATAGCTTTATCAAGTTGAAAATGTGCTTTAAAGAACACTTTTACACTCAAATTTCGAGACATGATACTATCTTGAACAACAAATCCTTCCGTAATAAGCTTTACTTTCTTAGAAACTATGTTTTTCACTTTTTTTTAAAAAACAAGTTATAACATTCTCATGTGTTTCCTCCTACTTATGTAAACACCCTCCTCCAGCAATCCTTTCATAGCCCCTTCCAGCCCCAGGCACTTCCCTCTCCCAATTTCGAGCCACCCAAAAACCCCTCCTAGCCTATGTAGCACCGACACTCCAAAAGGGCGCCGTGTCCACGTATTGGACACGAGGACACGGCGGGGACACGTATTGGACACGCCACATGGCGTGTTCAATAATTTTTATTATTTTTTGATAGGGGACACGGCGGGAACATGGCTAGGGGTCAAAATGTAATTTTTTAAAATTTTTGGGGGTTAATATGAAATTATTCAAAACATTTGGGTTAAACTATAATTTCCCTTTGAAAAATTTTTATACAATTTGTGAAATTATTCATATACAATGGTTCATATTTTTTTTTATATATATGTACATATATTTATTTTTTATTTATTTATACACGTGGCGTGTCCCACGCCGTGTCCGTATCCCCATTTTTTTAGAATTGCCGTGTCCGTGTCCATATCCATGTCTATCCATGTCTGTGTCCGTGTTACATAGCTCCTAGCTCCTCCGACAAGTTACATGTTCACAACTATCAACATGTTATTTGTTTTTGATCACTTAAAAGAACAAAAAACCTGTTTTCACTATGACTTCCCAACAAAGTCTCTCACAAAAGTTTTTCATGCACGCTTCATTTCGAGCACATGCACATGAAAGTACCTTCCCCAATTTCTTAAGCACATAAAGGAGACTACTACAACTCACCCATTCTCCTTAGCCTCTCTAATCCCAATAAATAATAATTACGCACACAAACACCAACTAACAAAGCATAGAACACTCACATGGGTGTGCGGCCCACATAGCTCGGAACGACTCGAAAATGTGGGACCCACACTCATTTCTTCTCATGAATGAATTTTGTGTACGTCGCCGTTGCCCACACAGGATGGGAACCGATTTTCAACAGCCTTTCTTACTTACATGCCCTCCCTTTTCTGTCCGATAAATGTAGGAATATAGAATAATTCTCTTCCATGCGTGAAAAATTGACCAACAAAAGGGTTATTTTGTGAATCAAATGACTTAAGACAAAATAGTAGAAAAGAGTGCCAATTACTGCCCAGCCCACATATACAATTGCCGGAACAATTTTTTCCTAGTACGAGTGGTGTTCAAAGAATAGTGGTTAGTTTGGTAGCTATAATAGACTCTTTTCTTTTTCTTTTTTTGAAGAAGGATGCTACCCCTTTTTTTTTTATCCGCGGATGCTACCCCATTTGGTATATATAAAAACGAACAAATGTTCATTTTTGTCCTTTCATCAACTTATCTTTGACTTTCTCGCCACTGAAGGAATCACGACACGTGGCCATAGTTAGCGTAGATTGTGCAAAGCATCAACTTGGCGAATATTCCGAAACATGTACCGCACAAACAAAAGGAAATTGCCAAATGGGCCCCACCAACGCACTCAGAAATTCTACTAAAAAATACTCCACTAAACCCACCACACGCGCAAGTTAGTGAAGAAATCTTTAACCATTCCGGGCATAATAGCAAGATATATAATCCAAAAAATGTAACAACGCGACAGAACATAATCAGCCGAACCTAGGACGTTAACGATTAATCCTAAGATTTAACCAGAGTTTAGTAAGAACTAGAGAAAATAACGGAAAAACCATTTCGATCAAAAAGGCAAAAAGATTTAACCCAAAAAGCACCTAAATAGTCCTAAGTTATGCTGCAGATCCAGTAACGCAGCGCACGTTAGCATACAAGAGAGCAATACGGCTCCGTTCCAGAAACCTTCTTAAAAAATAATTAGCTTATTTCACATTTTCAAACTCAAATATAATATAAATGAAAAATAATTTTTCAATTTTTTTTTGCATCGTATAAAAGATCAACAAGATCCATATTGCATATTTTTAGATTTCAATAAATCCATAATTTTTGAGTTTGAAATTACCTTCTTAAAAAATAAAATTTTTTTTTTGTTTCCGGAACGAAGCCTAAATGCAACGGAAGCCCGAAAGGAAACAAAATTAGCGAAAAAACTGACAAAGAAAAACCGAAAAATAGAGGAGAATAAAAGAATAACAGGAAGGAAAAAAGAAAAAGAAAAAAGGAACGATCTTAAAAGCGATTTGGAAAAATCTAAAGCGAGCGACATGGCTTACGTGAGTTTGGGCCAAAACTTGAGTGTTGACCAGAGCCGAGACCAGCATAGCGGCTAAAGCTTCTCCGGTGCACGTTAGCATAGACTGCTTAACTGAGACTGAACCACAATTATTAATCTCCATCTGTACGGTACCGCACGACACAACCTGCAAACATCCACAACGACCGTCAGATCCATCCACTCTTCCCGTCCCAGCCGTCGGATCTAAGTCAACGCACTCAAAAACAGTAAAAATAACAAATTTTGCAGCCAAAACACAGGGAACACAGACACAGAACGAAGAAAAAACATTAAAAAACGTCAAAGCATTACCAGTTGAAATAAGACAAAAGACTCCTTTTTTACGCGAATTTCAGCCAACGAAGAGAAATATTTCACGATTTATCCAAGGCAACACACTCAAAAACAGTAAAAATACATAAATTTTGCAGCAATCGTAGTCCGAAAATGGAGAACAGGACATTAAAAATACAAAAGTTATTGCCAGCTGAAATATACTGTAAGAAACAAGATTCATTTTAACGCGAATTTCAGCCGACGGAGAAAGTTTTTTTACAGGAAAAAAAAACAGTGAAAACACTGGAAAAGGCGAAAATCAGGCAAATCGTGCATTAACCTGAACAAAACAAACGTAAAAAAGAAGAAAAAATCACTTTCTTACTAGAAGAGCAGAAAATTAGGCAGAAAATTCGTAATACATGATCCAAACTCGAAGAAATCCGAAAGTGAAGCGAATCGGGTGGAAAGAAACGTACCAGAGGTGAGATCTGAGGTCGGATGGAGCAGATCTGGGGGTTTGGGGGGCTAAAACCTCGAGAACAAGAGAGTGGAGGCTGCGTTCATTCTGGACCGTCCGATGGAGATGGTAGAGAGAGCGAAGACCGAGAGGTAGATATAATCAGAGGGAAGAGAGAGAGAGAGAGAGAGTGCGTGTATGTGTGTGCGTTTGTGTTGGTGAAGAAAGCTGCCCGTATTCTCAGAGAGGGTTTCGGGCAGGTTGGGCAGACCCGTATCAGGAGAAAATATCGTGGGTTTTGGAACTGCCACAGAAACGACTTTGGATTAGTCTTTTTAATTTAAAATTTTTTTTTTTTCCTCCTTTGCAGGAATTTTTAGGCCTTTAGAGTTTAGACTAGTTGGTGGTGTGGTTTATTGGGTTAATTTTCTACTCGGCATTTTCCCGATATTTTATTAGCTTTGATTTATTGAGTCATAACCTAAATTATCTTAATACAGTACTTTTAATTTAAATACGTTTGCAAAAAACAGAGAGTTTATGCATATCAAATGAATCTTAAGGGCCTGTTTGATAGGAGGTTTGGGAGGGGAGGATTGGATTAATAATCCCATGGGGCTATTAATTCCTTGTTTGGTTAGGTTTTTGGAGGGGGGACTAGTTGTCCCATGGGATTGTTAATCCCCCAAAATGGGGGTATTAGCAATACCATGGGGGGGTGTTACTAGTAATCCCATCCCCATGGGATTGAGCAATACATGTTTAAAAACACACTTCAATCCCAATCCCAATTCTAATCCTAACCAAAACAAACATGTTATTTACAATCCCTTCCCATTCTCAATCCGAATCCCAATCCTAATCCCGTGCAAAACAAACATGAATAAATAATTCATCTTCTCATTAATAATCCCATCTCATTCTCAATCCCAATCCTAATCCCACGTCATTACGAATCCCCTCAGAACGAAATCTGCAATCAAACACGCCCTAAGACTATACGACTTGCACTTGGCTCAATATTATTGAATTCACGCTAATATTTTTGATATTTTTTATTTTTATTTTCTTAAGACTATACGACTTGCACTTGGCTCAATACTATTGAATTCGCGCTAATATTTTTGATATTTTTATTTTGGGTATTTTTGTCTTCTTTTTTGAAGTTTTGTTGAATTCGTGTTTTATTTTTTGGACTAATTATCCTTCTCGACGAGAGGAGTTTAAAAAGGAAAACAAAATACGAAAAAAAAAGAACAAAAAATACCGATGAAAAAATACCAAATTGTTGGTACCTTTTTGTCTATAATGTCGTTTTATATGGACTTTTTTCAATTTCGGACCATATTTTTATGTTCTTTCAATTTCTCTCGTTGAGAGTAGAGATTAGTTTCAAAAATTATGATGAAAGGCTAAACAAAAATTATGAAAAATAAATTTTAGTTTAAAAATACAAAAGACAAAAATATAAAGGTGAACTCCCCTAATCTTCATATGTTAATTTGAAAAAGATACCTCATTTGTTGAGTTCTTAGAGAATCTCTGGCCTTCACCCATTCCACACAACCCCCCCCCCCCGATATTTGAGTCAATTTTTGAGTAAAAATCCATTGTGGGTGAGCACAACTCCAATCATCAAATTCAAATTTCCTACCCCAAACCCAAATCCCCCAGGGATCCCTCTTCAAACATCTGCACCAGCTTTGAAGCCCCACAGATGCCCCCCTACCACCATTGGAGACCCCATCGACGACGTCTCACCACCACCGAAGCGCTCTCTCTCTCTCTCTCAAACCCCTAACCCCAGGGAGGCTCTACAACTCCGACAAAGCTCCATAGCGTTTCCAACGAAGCTCTACGACTAGCTCCTTCATAGTTCATACCAGGTACGGCTCTCTCTCTCTCTCTAGTCGTTAGGAAAATGGGTCAAGACAAAAGTTATCCCAAATTTAGGAAAAAAGAATGGGTAAAACCCAAAAATGGGAAAAGGTTTGGGTCATGATTGGAAATAAGTTTTTGAGATTTTTGCCCAAATTTTGAATTTGGAAAATGATTTGGATCAAGACTGGAGATGATCTAAATAAGGCTTCATTTAGAATGACTCCCGTTCCAAATTCTCAAATAAATACTTAAAAATAAATACTTATTTAAAACTTAAAAATAATTGGTATACGAAAATAATTTTTCAATTTTTTTTTTACAGGATTTGATAGATGAAATCTATCAAACAAAATTCATATTACATATTTTTTTATTTTACTAAGCCTATTATTCTTAAACTTAAAAATTATAAATAAGTACTTATTTAATTTTTAAGGGAAAAGTCAACTTTTCCTGATAAAGCGTGACCAGTTTTTATTATTTGTAACCTCATTTTTAAAAGGTTCTCGTAAAACCCGTCAAAAAGATTATTTATTAAGAAATTTAGGTTTCATAATTTTTGATGGACCAGAACTTGAACCAAGAATGGGTTGTTGAGTCGTCAGGAGTCTAAACTAGTCAGGCCCGAATTTCGGCCCATATTCAACCCACAGTTTTGGATTTGACAATCTTCACGTGGAATAGCCATGTTTCTAATCCTTAGTCATGTAATTCCTCAAAAGTCATTCGCTCGAGCTCTCAATACAAGTTATCGTGAATTTTAGTTCTCCATTATGGGATAGTTTTAGAAGAGCCTTTCGCTCACGCATAGATATTGTCTGGTAAAGGTTTTAAGGGAGGCTTTTGAAATAATAAATTGAAAGACAAATAGAGAGATACATGTACTGAAGAAAGAGAAAATAAATTGAAAGGTTGTACTTCTACAACCTTGGGCTCTGGGCTTGTAGAAATACCTCATATCTCTCAGCACAGTTTTTAATAAGTTTTTTCTCCAATTATTACTTTTATTTCTGTATTATTCTCAAATCTTTCTTGAAACCTAAACCACGTCTATACTTTAACAATCCTTGGGCCTTGTCTCGGGCTTGAAAGATGGAAAGGTTAATTAAATGGACGAAATATTTGGTGTGATAGCACGAGACGTTATCGCCAATTAATGGAAGTTTCCATACTAGTACTTAGGCCTCGTTCTTTCTGCTAAGAGAAATAAGTATTTATTTTTCAAATAAGTACTTATTTTTTGAATTAAAGATAATGTATTATTCCCTCCGTCCGGATTTAATAGTCACTAGTTCAATTCTAACCGGATAAAAAATGAGTTATATTTTTAAATTGGTAATGAATTTTATATCCAATATGGATCTTGTTTGATAGATCTCAATTAGTTCTATAAGATAATGTTTTCAAAATTATATATAACATTATAAATTGCAAGATATAATCGATTGAAAAATGTCACGAACTTCCAAAAATAACTATTAAATCCGAATGGAGGGAGTATAAGAGAATGAGCTGTCTCGTAAAACAAAAAATAAGTACTTAAAAAATAAAAACCTTAGCGAAACGGAACCTAATATAATTAGGTGATTGTTGTACTAATGAGAGATAAAGGGGTATCACGAAGTCTCATTACAGTTTTTACACCATTAGTTAGTGAAGAAACAATCCAAAATCATGTCATAACTTGTAGTTTGAATTTAAAGAAAGAGATCAGAGCACGTCCAACTGGAGAAGTATAGAATGACCAATTTTTTTCATGAGTTGAAAAATCTTGTGTTGTCACCAAAGAGGCAAAAACAAGAATGTGCCGGACTTTTTTTTTCTGTGCATAATGATGTGGTTTAATATAGGTCCTCCACTTTATCACAAAAAAGTTACTCCGTGTCAGATATTTATTCACAAAAGTACATCGCCAAATCATTTTGTCTGAGAGATTATTGAGTACTCTTGGAATAATACTCCACACCAATCACACCACACCACGTGTTATTTTGCCTCCTAATTTGCCAACACAAAAGTCATAGATCTCACCGTATTTTACCAATCACAATATATGTGAAACTGAAGCATCAAATGTCCTTGCTCCGAGACCAAAGAATAATTTCTCCATTTTTGTCACTTTACCTCAAGACAAGTGTCTTTTTTCGAGTGTGTGACTATTGTTTCTAAACATAACTCTCTTTTGTTAGGTCATCCACAGTGGTATAATAAAAAAAGAATAACCAAAAGTTGACACATCAGTTTTTTATTATTCATTTAAGAGATTGCTAAGCTTAACAATGTTGAACTTCACAATGGTCACTTCTAGTTCATAACCAAAATAAGGGTCCATTACAATTTCACTCTCTCTCCCCCTCTGTTTCCTGTCATTCACTTCCCTCCATTTACTTTCTTTTTTTTTGGCAAAAATATATCGATTCTCTCTCTTAATTTTGGAGAAAAATTGGTGACTTTCTTCCCTCCTATTATGAATTTTTTAAAATAGAAATGGGAAAGAATAGTGCAATACTTTAATCCGGCGATGATGGGTTGAATTGTAGATGATTGAGAGATATGAACTTCACTTTTTGAGGGAAAGAAAGAGAAATAATTTGTGAGTGAAGTGAAGAAGATATAGAGTAGGCGAAGAAGAGAAGAAAAAAAATACCAATTGAAACACGCGTGTATACAAATTTTGGAACTAGTTAACTTATGTGGTGTGGAGTCCACAAATTTTGATTATTGAAAAAGGTTGCTAGTTTTGATTATCCAAAGCCCAAAATTTGATTATTTCTAAGAATGTTGCTAAGTTTGATTATACCATTGTGAGCAATCTTTTGCACCAACATTGTTAATTTTAAAAATAATTGACTTTTAATTATACCACTGTGGATGGCCTTACAAGCGGTAAAAAATACAAGTATTTGAATGAATGAAACATAATAAAAGGAGTGCTGCTAACTTTTTCACTCTACAATCTTGTAAAAGCACTCCGCAACTGTCTTCTAGTGCTTATCTTATGTGTAATTTAAAGTACTAGATAACAAATTTTATGGCATTTATAAAAAAAAGAAATTTTGAACTACAAAAATCATTAATACAGTAATTAGTTTTCGATTAATGGAAGAAATAAGCCCAACTGATAGCCCAGCCAAGGTTAGAAGCTAGCTGCAAAAGGGAATTGACTTTTCAACTGAACTGTACTGGAAACAGAATAATCCAAGCTCTTGTGGGGGGGGGGGGGGGGGGGGGGGAATTCCCATAATCTTGTAAGAATCTCCACCAATTTGTGATGACCACTCCTAGTGGCAATTACCCACTTTAGAATAATGCAGCGGTGTACTTTGATATGGCACCGCAACTGGGGCAACAAAATCCCAATTGCCTTTTTTGGTGACGCATCTTTCTCCTCATTCAAACACATACACACAGACGGATCAAAAAAAAAAAAAAACACATACACACAGAGAATATGAAAAAGGCATCTCACCGTAAACATTCTGAATTTGAAACTTAAAGTTAACATACACATAGAATACGAAAAAAGCATCTGACCGCAAGAGAAAAATATCTTGCGAATCTACCTACTCTTGGTGTAAATGGTCTGTCTTTAACCGGACCGGAGAGAGAAATAGTCGAGGTGCGTACAAGCTGGCTCGAACATCCCTAACCGGAAAAAGAAAGAAAAAAGCATCTGACCAAACATTTAATGTTATAGGTATACACGTCATCCGCACCATTACGGGATTAATTAAACTTAATCGTATTTTAAATTTCCTTAATCTTTCTTTCTTTGTGTATAAAGGCTCTACAATCTACCTTCCCCACTTAATTAATTAGGGGGTGTTCACTTAATTAATTAGGGGGTGTTTGGGAGATTGTGTTTGGCGTTTTGAAGCTTTTATTATTATACAATGATGATGATGAAGAGAAACAAGTATATTAATGTTATTAAACAATCTCTAATGCCAGCAGTTGCTAAATTGGAAGCTTTTAGACAGAAGGATGCCTAGTGGATTGATAAGATGTGGTTTACCACTTAGCAGTGCTTTCTGTGCATGCATTAATGGTGTTTCTCCTTAGAGCAACTTGCATGAGCAGCACTACCCATGAAAGGGATATGAAAAAAGAGCATTTCATATTTATGCTATTTTTTAACCTTTTTTTTAAAATCTCGGATTTCTCAAGACAGAGGAAAAGGGATGTTTTTTTTTTTTATCGGCAAAAGTAACATTTATTGAAAAGAAAAAGGGGATGGGGATTTCAACCAAAGGTTGAAAAATAAAGCCACACAGAAACAAGTCCCAAACACACCTCAAGGGACAAAGCTCAAAACACCTATGGGCCTAAAATGCAGCTGCCACCACCAACAAACAGACAGACCACCACCTCCAAAACCAACCAGGCCATCATACGCCACCACCATCGGAGGAAAACAAGCTGTTGATGAGAAACCCAAAACCTGTCTCGAGCGCTCAACCAATCTTTTAGGCGAAAACCGAGACACCAAGCAGTGAGCTCGGCGGGAGGCCACGCTGGCCAACCATCCCAAAGTCCGCAGATGTACCACGCCTTTAGGCAAAAAAATAAAAACGTCGGTCATCCAGGAGCAAACCAACCGGAAGATCAGCCGGAGAGGAAAACTCAGCCGAGAAGGGTTCCGCGAGGGATGGAACGACAAAGAGAAGAAATAGCACAGCTCAACTAGGGGAGGGGGTCAGAAAAAAAGGAGAGGAGAAGGAATGTTTATTGAAGTTACTAAGACATGTCACATGTTCAACTTTCATTTATATGATGTATATACAAGTTCATTTTCATCATATTTTCCTAACAAAAGAGGCGAATGGAAACACGTTTTACTTCTTTCAATTTCTTTTCTCTGTTATATACATATTTCCTCTACTAATTCAAGAGCTAAACAGAATGTTACAGTAAATAATATGCGTGCAATGTATTTGGGTAACGTGGAATCAAAATGGACGGACAACAATGTATAAATTCTTTTTATCAATAAAGAAAGAAACATTTTATAAGTGATAACAACCACATACAATATGATTAAAAAAGACAGTTAAGCACTCTATAGTAGTGGTTCTCGAGAAATCTCTCGTACTACTGGCTCGGCGACTTAAATTATTAAAAAGAAAAGAGAGAGAGAGAAATCTCTTGTACTATTTGCCCCATTTGGGGTTGAGCATTGTCTCTCTAGTGGAAAAAAACCCAAGGCCATAATAGGTTTTTAAAAAGTCAACAGTTAATTTCCTCTAAAATTCCAACTACTGCAGTGATTGGTTGAAAAGTATATTATTATAATTCTAATTGCATATTGTAGTTTTACAGCACCACTACTGGTTAAGAAAATGGGATGTAGAGTAGGATCCTTGTTATCCTTTTCAATTCCCACCTCTTTTATATCCACTTACGTGACACAAAAGCTGCATAGCATTCTCATCTACTCTGTCTTTTCCCCCCCTCTTTATGGACAGGCAACAGTGGAGTATTTGTTATGCTAGTTAGTAAAAGTAGTTAAGTTAGTAAAGTCTAATTAGTTCACCAAAAAAAATTAGCCAAGTATAAAGTGATCAAGAGGCAATCTAGTCTAGTCTGTAAAAAGGGCCTTTTGAACCAAACTTTGCATTCCCGTTAGCGAATGACAAAACCTTAATAGTAGCAATCTACCAAGCTCTTGGCCTCTCTCCAACCCTAGGCAGGCAGCTTTAGGAGTAATAGTAGAAACAAGCTAACCTTTAGCTATACCATTTTGAAGGCATATGGTTTTTTGGATTGTGCAGGGATCATGAATTTGTGCAGAGTTTTAGTAAAGGAAATTAAGAAAATAAGAGAGAAATTAATGAGATAGATTTAGCTTATTCACTTAACATTGTACTCATAAGATGGAAGTAAATATCCATTGAGGGGTACAATTTGAACTAGTATTTTTCATATCCATGTCACCAGCTATACCGGGTCTTTTATTTTTTATTTTTTATTTTTTATTTATCTTTGTTTTTGGTAACTCTTGTACTTCTATTCGGTATGAACCCTGTTTGAACAAACAAAAAAAATGAGCCATGTTTGATAAATCTACAAAAGGACACCGAAACTAGCAAGCTTTTCAAAAATAGGCATACTAAATACAGTAATATCCTCAATGTGGCAGAACTTCCTCCCTCAAAGAGCAAATGGGTTTGAGAGCAAATAGCTAATCACTAATAGAACACAAAAACAAAGAGCGATAGTTGATATGTTAATTTATTAGTTTTACTTTACAGAATCAATTTTATAAACTTAAAAAATAGTTATAACATGGCCTACTAATATCTTATTATTATCTTTTGCTTTGTGGATTAGGGTTGCAGTAAGCTATTTTATTTGTTTCGTGTTGGAATTACGGTTTCCGGCCTCCTTCCCTGCTCCTCTTTCCAGACTGTAAAAAAAAGAGAACTTTCTCTTCACACAAGGACCATCTGATTAAGCAGTAATCAACGAGCCAAATGAAGCGAGCGATAGATTATTTAGGTGTAAATTAATTTAAAAACTTAACGAATTAAGAAATATGTTCAAGCTCGAATTGTTTATCACGCAAGCAAATCTCATACAAACTCTGGAATCGATCCAATTCGATTTTCGAATAAGTTAGAATATTTCACAATCATTCTACCCTTGCCGAATTGAGCAGTATGTTATTGAAATTTAAAAAAATTAACAAGCTTTAAAAGAATAATCAAAACTCATTCGTGTGGAAGGTTTATATTCAACACAAAAGGATCTGGCTCCTCTTCGGTCCATATTTTGGACTGTAGCGAATGGTCCTAATTGTCTATTGGTAGATTCAATGAGGACTCTCTCATAAACTCTTACCGTCAAAGTTTAAAAATACATTCAAATCATTAATTGCAGCAAACGAACGGACAAGATTAGGACTGTCTCATCCAATCCTAAACATGAACTAAAGGGGATACGGATCCAACACAAAACTAATTGGCAATGAGTGAATAGGTCACGACATTATATTAAGTGACCACTCATTCCATTCCCAAGCAACGTGAGACTCTTTGTTTGTAACATCCCCCTCACATACAGCCATTTTTTTGGATCTATCATCGTCAGCTTGTTTGTTATCTGTCATTATGGGATGTGGATAGTGAAATTTTAAAATGTGGGAGGAATGGGCCTTGCTCTGTACCATGTGAAAATTTTATGTCCAACTCAAAACCAATTTGCAATGAGTGGAGATGTCCTAACATTATATTAAGTGATCATTCATTCCACTTTCAAACAACGTAGAGCTCTATTTTCTTAACAATTCAATCTTAAACAAATTTTCAAAGCGCTAAGCGCGAACTTGAGCCTTGGTCACGTAATTTTTGGGCCTTCGCTCCTTCTCTCAATTAGTCAATCCTCAACCTCGCAAATTCTAGTAATTTGAAATATTTCTAAAAGACACCACCACACATTTGTGTGGAGTGGAGAATGAGTTTGAAGTATCACGTGGCGGTATACCATGAACATTGAATAATTTTTTCGCATGCATATTTTATGGCTTAGACTTGAGCTCTAGTATATTTGCTTACTTAGAGCAACTCCAACCAAGCTCTATAATGCTCCAAATTTCTATATTGAGTGAAATTTTTGAAATTTATCTCATTTTTTCATAAACTTTTTGTGTTTCATAGGAGAATTTTAGAGGGATCTATTGTCTTTTTTAGAGATTTGGTCTCTAAATTTACATTTGAGCCTTAAAAAATGGAGACCTCACTTCCATTTTAAAAGCCAAATTTCTAAAAATGACGATATATGCTTACAAGAATCCTCTATAGAAGTACAAAAAAGTGGGAAAAAAAGTGAGAATAAATTATGAAATCTCCACAGATTTGAATCATTATTGGTCCTAATTAAGCCTGAAAGTTGCAAACAAACAGGCCCCAAACAGAATTTCTTTCCGCCATTCAACTTCCCGCGAACTCAAACCGCACAATCCGAATCCCCGAAACCACGCTCCGACGTCGCGCGTGGATTCCTCATTCCCTCCAAATATATCAAGGTTCACACTCACATGATCCTTCAACATACATCCCGCTTTCGATTCTCGCACTACTGTCCCCCTTTCAATCCGCACTCGCGGATTTTAGTATAGTCGAAAGATGTGCTTGAAAAACGCGATCTCGCTCTCGATTCCGCCCCGCACGCGCACGCCAATAACGTGACTCAGGTTCCCGCCGTATCCCTATCCCCACCCCCAACCGCAGCAACCCCCGGCACCGGTAAATGACGTCACACAGTTAGGGTGAACGTTAAGGACCTGCGAGGGTGCGCAGGTTAAGACTATGGAAGTGACCTGGTGCGCATATAATTTATAATGTTGTTGTTTGCTAGTGGAGATGTGACGACGAATTGATCTGTTTGACTGTAGCTCACGATCGCACACTTACTCGCATACGAGAAAAAAAACAATACTCCTAATACATACATACATACATACATGCACACAACATATTTCTATATTCACTTCTGTATCAGATTGGAGGATTATATTTTTTTGTCTCAACGGGCGTCGTTTGGCGTTGGATTATTCTCTGTTGTTATCTGTGAACGGGGTTCTAGGGTTTTGCAGAGGTCAGCTTCTCTGTTTCGTGTTTGGATAGCTGGAAATTGAACGGGGGAAATCCTCAAAGAAGGTTCGGTTTCAGTTTCTGTGTGTTATTGTGTTTGGTTATTAAGAAACTTGAGAGGAAATAAAGAAATGAGCGAAATTAAGCCAAAAAAAAACAGCTGCGTTTCATTGGATAATGGATATATATAGTTGAACATGTTTGCTTTTGTGCGGTGATGAGAAAAGATGTTTGCTTTTGTACTGTCTTTGAAGTTTGTTTTCAACGATAAAGCGAGTGTTAAGGAAAAAGAATGAGGTAAACCAACTTTAGTTTTTATTAGTCTGTTTCTGCTTTCTGAGGAACCAAACAGGGGTGGTGTTGCTGCTGTTTCTATTATTGGTTGCTGGATTTAACTTGCTCGGGGTAGTTTTCGCTAGTTAAAGGGCTAATCGGCTTGTTGAATAAGTGAGTTGTCAATGGAGTAAGTGAGTTGTCAATGGAGTAGAGTCTTGAGAGTTAATTTGAAGAGAGAGTGGTTAGAGCATGGGGTCTTGAAAGTAGTGATTTCGCAAGAACAACCATATACTTCCTCCCACGCATTTGGAATCTAAGAGTACCAAAGCCAGCTGTCTGTGGTATTTGAATCAACAGGGTTAAGACCGCTTTCCTGAACTAATTCACTTCATAGACTTCGTTGATTTGGTTTTTGTTGGTTTAGTTCTGTTGGATGCAATCTGGGATGGGAAGAAGCCCACATTCAGTTGGTTTGAGTTTCTGGGTATTTTGTTATTCTCGAGTCCTCGAAATTTTAATAATAGTGCATTGTGCGCCTTCTGCCTCTTGTACTAACGAAAAGACCTTGTCTTCATGTTGATTTAAGTCTCCAATGGAATGATTCCTTCTTTTTTTTAATCTCATCCATGGATAAACAAGAAATGGCTTTTTTTCCTCTGAAGAAGTCATCTACCATTGGAATTTGGATTTTGTACACTCTGACAATGTGTCATACTCGTA
The DNA here is from genome assembly GCF_030253575.1 of Rhododendron vialii. NCBI lineage: Eukaryota > Viridiplantae > Streptophyta > Magnoliopsida > Ericales > Ericaceae > Rhododendron > Rhododendron vialii. Next base: position 964,220 of record NC_080564.1, on the reverse strand, counting down.
AAATTTTCCTGAGTCCTGTGCTTTACACTGCAGCTTGTCAGTTCAAAGTTCAGTTTATTATTCTGCAAGTAATCTCATAATGTGCAGTTCATTCCCTCTCTTTTAGTTAGCCTTGCAAGATCAGACTATGTTTCTTGTATGATTTTCCATTTTTCATTCAGCTTGCTAACTTCATTTTCCTAGCTTTGATTATGTAGCACTATTGAAATCTCATTAAGTTGCCTCCATTACCAGTTCAAAGAACATGAACTCTCCAACCACCCATTTTGTCACCTCAAGAAGGATGGGCATATACGAACCAATGCACCAGATTAGCATGTGGGGAGACTTTGAAGTTAATGGCTGTCAAAAAACTTCTGCTACTATGATTGTGGAGGTGGACACAAAGCTAGACAACCAGGTGCCACATTTGTAGTGCAGTGTACTTGATCTTTTATTTGCGCCCTATAATTTCTGCGTCCAAGCTAACCTTTTTGACATGTCTCATGTCTCTAGTCAGAGGATACTTCTCATGAAACACAAGGACAATTGTACAAGTTTGGCCAAGAGACAAGCAAACGTTCAGATAAGGTGAAAGTGACCACATCGTGTATTTACTTCTTCTTTCTATAGTATGTACGTCATTATATTGATGCTCCTTAGTCACTCACATGCTAAAGAGAGTTAAACCAAACAAACATACCATACATGGACCAAATGTGAATAGAAGACTTGAATGCCAGACCCCCAGTATGAAAACTCTGTATGCTAGATCACGAATTGTCCCAAAAGATTAAGCTATTATTTGTCCAGTGACATGATCATAATTATAACATTTCCATTGTTTGACACTTGCATATTGTGTATGAAATTATGAATCATTCTATATCTCATATTAGCATATGACAATTTTATCCTAAATACATTACCAAGACCACCATATCCTCATCGTAGCTCGCTGTTTTTATGTGAGATTTATTTTTATTTATTTTTATCGTTATTCACTTTCTCTGAGGGAAATAGTTTCCTCTGTTTCGAACAATCATGGTAATTTTCTCAACAATGAAGTTATTTCTTGTATAGTCTCCAACTTTTTCTCAACACTAGTCTGTAAGACCTGAATTTGCATATCGATTTTCAGGCACTTAGACGTCTTGCACAAAACCGGGAGGCCGCTCGCAAAAGCCGTTTGCGGAAAAAGGTCAGTATTGGATATATGGATGTGCATTGTCATATTGAAGTTCTTTCGTTGATTTTGCTTGCTGAATCCTTAGTATATGAAGCTCAGCTTAATTTTACTTGATAGGCCCATCAATGTTAGTACATTAAGCTCGGCTGAATTTTGCTTTATAGGCTCATGTTCAGCAGTTAGAAGCAAGTCGTCTGAAATTAATACAATTGGAACAAGAGCTTGAACGAGCTAGGCATCAGGTAAGCGGAATATTGACTTGTTGCATTGCATCTGTTCATTGCTATGCTGATAAAGAGAATATTTCCCTTTTGTATTTCCATATGAGAGAAATTATAGTAAACCTGTAAATGCTTTATTGCAGGGTCTGTATCTAGGTGGTGGTGGATTGGATACTAGTCCTATAGAATACTCTGGAAGTGTAAACTCAGGTTTGTCAGTTGATTTGTGTCCACCATTATGATTCCTTTGAACCTCTTAAGTCTCAAATATTGCTGCCAATGTTAAGTGTTGCAAACCCATGGTAGGTTTTCAGGGAAGCTGGAGTTCTTTCAAATGGGGTACTGATAGGGAAAACAACAGTTAATGGAGTTCTTATGTCGATTTCCTAGCTATTTGTATGTTCAAAGAGACTTAGTATATCTTGTCTAGATTTTTTTTGTGGCAACAAGCTTGAAGTTCCAGAATGTTAATTTTATGCTTCGGAAAAATACTCCACAATTCCAGTTTGTTTATCAGCACTATTTTCCATTTAAATCTAATCCTTTTGAAGCCTTGGATGCTTGGTAATCTCCTTTGCCACCAAAAACGTATGATAACTGCTGTTATGTAAATAAGGCAGACATTAAATATATGTTCTCATAAAAATTATACGATTATATTAGATTCTGTGTGATGATGTTTCCCCTGGTTTTGGATATGGACCATTGGTGGACAAAAATTCCTGAGAGACTTGTAACTGCACTCACCAAAATACGTCTTTAACCTGAAAGTATCATTTTAGCATTTTTAGAAAATCCTATGATGTATCTATATGGCCCTTATGCAGTTATTACCTGCAATACACTTCACTTTCAACCTAGGTTTTGATATTCAGTCTTTCAAGTCGGTTTATCCTGTAATATTCATGTTAAAGTATCTTTGCAGGTATTGCCATATTTGAGCTGGAGTATGGACAATGGGTGGAAAAACACAAGAGACAAATTTCCGACTTAAGGACCGCTTTGACTTCTCATATGCTTGATAATGACCTTCTCATCCTGGTTGAGGGTAGCATGAACCACTATGGTGATCTCTTCCGCATGAAAGCAACTGCTGCAAAAGCTGATGTCTTCTATCTTATGTCTGGCATATGGAAGACATCTGCTGAACGCTTTTTCCTGTGGATCGGAGGGTTTCGCCCTTCAGAGCTTCTAAAGGTAATGCATTGTTCAGTTAAATAGGATTATTTGCAATCTTACACTAAGGCAATCAAGAGGTTGAACTGGTGAATTTTCTTCTTTTGCTCCTTTGATGAAAAGACTTTCCAGTTTTAACTGATAGGAGTTTGACGCTGATAGTATCTACTACTGAAATGAGCCTGAATAGAACCTAGTAACGAAAACTGGTGATCTTACACCTCTACCTAAGCATTGAAGTTTAAATGTATATTGGTGGATACAACTGTTTGTGGTTGGATTGTATATTGCATCTTTTGCCCCATTGCCATGTTTGATTTGGAACAGGTGAACTGGTTTTGATTTTTACACAGATGGTTGCTGGAAAAGTCAAAACTAACTGAGATTTGAATTCAGGAAAATGTTTTTTTCTGGTTGATAAACAAAAAGCTAATGGGCCTAAGAACTTCCTTCTGATTTTTCTTTTTGGAATTCCGGTGCACTCCTTGTACAGAAAGGAAAGCTCGTCTAATTGCTACTGTTCTCAAATGTGAAGTAACGCTTCCTTGAAATCTTCTATCTTCATCACAGGTTCTCGTCCCACAGCTTGACCTAAGATTGACAGAGGAACAGGTTTTTGATATCTGTAACCTTAAACAATCATGTCAGCAAGCAGAAGATGCTCTTTCACAAGGAATGGAGAAACTTCAGCAAATTCTGGCTGAAGCTGTAGCAAGTGGTCAACTTGGTGAAGCAAGTTACATCCCACAGATGACCATGGAGAAGTTAGAAGCCCTTGTGAGGTTTGTAAATCAGGTAATGATGTTACTTCTAATTGAGTTTTCCATAGGTTCATATATCATTATCCATAGACAAATAATAAAACTATATTATTTGTCTATAATAAAAGTTATAGACACGTGTGTGTGTGAGAGAGACAGTTTTTTTTTTTTTCCTTTTTTGATCGAGGGCTCCAGGTGTTTACCAAGCAGAGTATCGAATTCTTTAACATTGTCGATTTGCACTGAGCACTTCCATGCTTTAAAATCAGGAATAGTGTGGTCGTTTTGATCCATATAGCAGTCGGAACTGGAACGTGCATTTAGAAGTGAATTTGATCGCAGAAAAGGGCACAGAGTTCGATGAAGGTGAAAGAAACTTCAGTTGTCTCTAAGGAAACTTCAGTTGATACCTGTTCTTGTGTGTCTTGAAGATACCATTACCGATTGTTCAAAACAATAAGAAGTTTCAGGACTTGGTTTTGGAAATTACTTTCTAATTACCGACTTGTTTTGGTCAAAGGCCAATTACTCAAAGAAGGTTTAATGAAACAAAGCTAAGAGTTCATATTGTTAGACTTGTCATGTGGGTTACCGTTAAATCCAGATAACGGATCTGCTCATCTGGGTAAACCCTTTTATGATGTTTGAGAGTCGTGTTTTCCATTATTATAAGACTTATTGTCAGGTTTCTTGGTGATAAGGTTTAGGTGGTTTCAGTTTTCTATAATTTTTCTGGAAAAAGGAAGAAACTGATAAACTGGCTGGTTCAATCTTTCATTTGTAAAAGAATTTTCATTTGTTTTACCAGAAAAACCTATCTGATAGCATAGGTTCGATAGTTTCTAGTAAGCCTCATCAGAAGGTATTAAGTATTCCCACAATGAGTTGAGGAGATTTCTCCCTTATTGTATGTTTCCCTGTTAAAAGTTTGTATGTGCATATAGTGCACATGTGTATTTTTGCGAGTAAAATTATGGAGTCTGATGTACGATCCCTTTCAGGTTTATCCAAATGCAAGTCACCCGGTTTTGGTGGTTATTTTTCGTTACCATTCTATTGCGTAATGAACATTGAGTAAATCATGATCTGGGCTCCATAAACTCTTTACCTTCATGTTTATCTCTTAGCTAGCAGTTATGCTTATTCGGTTATTCCAAATCAATCTGAGAGCATTGCGTAGTTTTAGTCCTCTCTGTCTTGCTCACCCCCTTTTCTTATCTGTTCTGTCCATAGAAACTTTCCTCTCAGGAAATTCTCCTCAAATTCCACATTGCTGTTCGTTGGAGTTTGTCCCACATCGGTTAATTATCTCCTCCAAAACTAGTATATGAGCCAGGGCGGCCTCTCCATTCCTAGCCAATTTGGAATTGGATGCTTTAACATGGTATCAGAGCTAGATTTTCAAAGGCGTTTTCCCATTGTTTGTGCCATAGTTGCACTCTATTTCAGTGTGATTCGTGTATTGCGGATCCTTTGTTGACCTCTCCACGTGCGAGTAGGGGATCGCACGTGTGGGGGAGTGTTGGAGTTTGTCCCACATCGGTTAATTATCTCTTCCAAAACTAGTAGTTGAGCCTGGGCGGGCTCTCCACTCCTAGCCAATTGGCTTGGAGTTGGATGTTTTAACACTGTTGTATATTTCACTTGGCCACCACTTAAACCTCAACTGTTTACACAGCATAAAGGGTTATATGGTTCTGAGTCTTGTTGTCTTTTCCTACAATACAGGTGATGGTTACATGAATCATTAGAGATTATAACTCATAGATGTAGAAATACATATACACATAAATGCATATGTGCATGTCAAAACAGCCTATAGATATACATTTATGTTTGAAGTTTCTTAATGTGTTTCTTCCTCTTTCTTTTATTTTTGTTTCTCAAAACAGGCAGATCATCTAAGGCAGGAAACCCTGCAACAAATGTATCGCATCCTAAACACCCGCCAAGCAGCCCGGGGCCTACTTGCCTTGGGAGAGTACATTCAGCGTCTTCGGGATCTGAGTTCACTCTGGTCTAATCATCAACCTGAACCTTCCTAGTCGTACAGTGGAAGAAGCTAGATATTATCTCCAGCAGAAATCATGCTTCAGCAGCATGTACCTCTTGCTAAACTTCATTGGAGTGAGGGACAGAATCCCAGCTGCTGACCTTTTACAAGCAGGCTCCCATATTCGAGAAGTACACGTGGATGACTGTTTTTATCAAGAGGGTACTAGTTTTTGTTTCCGTGCTTGTACATTATTACCTTATAGTGAGGGGCAGTTTTAGGTTCATTGGAGTCTCTATCCAGAATTTATCATGTAAAATGCCAGTTACAGTGATTTCTTTGTACTTTGAGTTTTTGTGGTAATGTATTCATGTAATGCCCTACATTGATTTTCAGTGGTTGTAAATTACATCATGGAACATGCTTCGGAATGAGGAATAAGTTATTGAATCTCCACAGAAACTTGTGGAGGATATGCGTATTGTTTGCATTACAAATGCCTAGGTACAATGTTTATAAGCTGGCTTAATGGGTTCTATTCTATCCAGATTTGCCGTTTTCGTTCTCCTTTCCATTTCTTTCATTTTCCTTTTGAAGTTGCTGGTTAGCTGTATCTCGCTTGTAAACTTGAAAGAATTCTCAATTCTAGATAGGTCAAACGTCAGAGTTCTTTGATGTAACTACACTTTCCTTCTACTCAGTCATTTGTGATCTGTTAATCATAAGAAAATTGAGTTTCGTAGCTTGTTACGTCTTCGTTTTGAACATATAAAGAAGGCCAATTGTTGGGGGACTTTTTTCGTCCGAAATTCTCATCACTTGATTAAAATTTGTTCTTCTTAAAGCTCATCTCTAGTAGTGAAACGCAAGAAAATGGACCAAATCGGTTTTAAGAAAGTGAAAAAGTAAGCCAAATCTTGCTTTTTTATTCCGTTCAAAACAAAAATAAGACCAATGTTGATAGTTTTATTTTTGAGATTGAGAATAGACCATTTCTCCTCATTATTTGATTCGGTACATCTTACGGCTTTTACCATAGTGGTTAAGGTTAATCATGTCTCCCATGTGATTAATAGAAAATTGCAACACTTACCAGCGATACCACGTGATTTATAGAAAACTGCAACGCTTACCAGCGATACCACGTGACGTGTTGACGTGATCCCTCTGTTCTACTCATGAGGTGTTTGGGCAGCTTAGCCTCAAGCCTCATCCTTTGCACGCACAACCTGACCATAAGTAGAACCATGACACCATATCAGCACGCACACAACTAGCGTCACACTTGCTCTAAAATAAATATTGCAGAAAGTCTACTGGCACAGCAAATCTGTGTACAGATTGTGCACAAATTTCTATGTGGGATTCACTAAGGGTCCTATACAAGTGATCCGAGCCGTTCATTATGTTTAAAACATTTTTTCAAGGGCTCCCGCGAAAAAATCAGCTCAATCCAATACCTATAAGTACTTGATCTAATCGTCTAAATTTTCATTCTGTAAAAAAATGAAAAGTTAAATGATTAAATCAAGCATTTATATGTATCGAATTGAGCTGATTTTTCGCGGAGTCCCTTGAAAAAATGTTTTAAACATAATGAAAGGCTCGGATTATTTGTGTGGAACTCGTAATGAGCCTCACACAGAAATCTGTGCACAAATTTGCTGTGCCAGTAGACAGGTTCATTTTGTTTGATCTCCACACCACCCCCGTCTTTTTGCTTCAGCACAATCGCTGTTTCTAAATCCAATCCCTCCAAACATGCCCCTAAATCTCTCTCCTTGCTCGCTTCAATTCTCCTCTACACCCATTTCCACTTTGAAATCAACCCGACCCACTTCCTCAGGTCCGCATCTATGTCTTCCTCGGAAACCCAATTCCAGTACTGTCCGCTCTCCGACCCGACCCAGGAGGAAAACGGGCTCGACGGCGGAGAAGAGGTCGGAGACGGAGGAGCTGGTTCGTGTGCTTCTGAGGAATTTTGACGACAAGAGGCCGTTGGTATCGACGCTGAGTAAGTACGTTAAGGTTGTGAGAGTGGAACACTGTTTTCTCCTGTTTGAAGAGCTTGGGAAGAGTGACAAGTGGCTTCAATGCCTTGAGGTTAGCACACCTCTCTCTTTGTCACACACGGTTGTTATGCATTTTGATTTTGTGGATGCTTTGAATTTGTTCATTTTGTGCTGGAATTGTTCGGTTTGGGTTTGGGTTTTGACGGCAAAGAGTAAGAGAGATGGAGAAAATTTATTGGAGACCGTGTCCAGAGTTTTTGAGACCCAAAACGAACAAATCAACGTTTTTATAGTGGTTATTTGATTTTGTGAGACCCTTCCCTTACCACACGAGCATCACGTTGGGTTTGTGAAGCCTGATTCAGTTTAATTTGCACTTTGGTGAAAGGGTGTTGTGATAGATTACAGGGTACTATGTACGATAATTGGCGATGGAAACCTTAGCTTATAAATACATGTTATAAGCAATGGATGTAACTGTACTTCATTCTTCATTCAATATACGTGGATGAATTCACCTACACAGTTGGGAATCACGTAAAAACTAAAAACTGAGTCTTGCGTTCTTTGTTTCTTGCTTGATTGTTCTTATTGGTTTAGCCGATTTCTCAACACATAAATTACCGTAACGTACCCACTTGTGGTTTTAAGTAGATAGATATAGTTGAAACTGAACTTCTTGTCATCAACCCATCTGTAAATTTCAGCTACTGCACATCATGTTGTCAACAATTATTACCTTTAGGCCGCTATGTACAATGTTTTGTCAGATTGGTTGTCTGGCGGTTATGTAGTTCTTTCTGATTGTTGCATTCAAATGCTGAAATTGCAGTCCTCTTGGACTTGTTGTCCAATCACCTGTATGACCAATCAAAAGGGACTTTAGTTCACAGTTTCAAGGCTGTATTGCTTTGGTTACACTTGCAATAACTGGTAATCATAGCAGGGCCATTTCATAGGTATATGGTTTACTGTGTTGGTGAATTACTTGTGTAGATAATATGGTTTGTATCTGGTGGGTTGGCTGCCAACCTCAAGTGAGGAAATTTAGAGGTGCTTCTTGTTGTTGACTTAGTGGTGTAAACATTCAATTCTTTCACTTATATATCTCATATTTAGGTCTACAGGTGGATGCAAAAACAAAGGTGGTACATAGCTGACAATGGGGTCTACTCAAAGTTAATATCTGTGATGGGAAAGAAAGGCCAAACCCGGATGGCCATGTGGCTCTTCTCTGAGATGCGTAATAGTGGGTGCCGCCCGGACACGTCAGTTTATAATGCTCTCATCACTGCCCACCTCCACTCGCGAGACAAATCCAGGGCCTTGGACAAAGCTATTGGCTACTTTGACAAGATGAAGGGAATGGAAAAGTGTAGACCCAACATTGTAACGTATAATATTCTGCTCAGAGCTTTTGCTCAGGCACGAAACGTCGATAAAGTTGTTACTTTGTTCAAGGATCTTGATGAGAGCATCGTTAGCCCTGATATCTTCACATTTAATGGTGTAATGGATGCCTATGGAAAAAATGGAATGATTAGAGAAATGGAGTCGGTCCTTTCCCGCATGAAGAGTAATCAGTGTAAGCCAGATGTCATCACTTTTAATTTGCTAATTGATGCATATGGGAAGAAACAAGAATTTGAGAAGATGGAACAAGTTTTCAAAAGTTTGTTGCGTTCTAAGGAGAAACCAACACTTCCCACCTTCAATTCTATGATCACAAACTACGGGAAAGCACGACTTAGGGAGAAAGCAGAGCTTGTTTTTAAGAGAATGAATGAAATGGGATACACCCCAAGCTTCATTACTTATGAATGCATGATTATGATGTATGGGTACTGTGATTGTGTTTCAAAGGCTAGGGGCATATTTGATGGGGTAATGGCATCTGGGCTGGAGCCGAGGGTTTCTACCCTAAATGCCATGCTTGACGTTTACTGCATGAATGGTTTACAAATTGAAGCAGACACGTTGTTTGAGAGCTCACGTAATACCAGGGTTTCCTCAGATTCCTCCACTTACAAGCTTCTATATAAAGCCTACACTAAAGCCAACATGAAGGAGCTTCTAAAAAAATTGCTGGCGCACATGGACAAAGATGGTGTAATCCCTAATAAGAGGTTCTTCCTTGATGCTTTGGGAGCCTTTGGGTCTTCTACAGCAACCAAAGTTGGTTGAGTGGGCTAAAAGATGTTGTAAGGGAACAAGTGCAAGTAGTGGACATTTTTGCTTGGTGAGTCTTCTCTTTCTTTCAACTAACCTAGGATTTACTAACAGCAGGGGGTTTTCATACTGGCCTCTCAAGTCTTGTGTATTTTGTTTTTGGTATGTATGTCTTTCTTCTCCGTGAGCTCCGTCACTGACTGTTTTTGTTTTGGTGCCAACCCTGTGATTCTTGATGAAGTTTTGTTTCTATATCATTCAATTTTTTTTTTTTTTTTTGGGCTCTATTTAAGGCCTCACAGCTTTGATTTGGGTCTTAAATGTGGAGTCTAATTCATCAAATCCTTTTATTGCTATGACTTCATGAGTAATGGGCTCTAAAATAGAGTGCTATATTTGCTGTAACAAACGATCAGCATCAGCCCTATATCCTGAAAACTGACCCGGGATTATCCTTTACTGAGTATTGAATGAAATTTGAAACTTTGTTAGAGGATTACTCTGAACAAGAAATCCCATTGCAACAAAGAAACACACTAGAAACATCATATAATTATACTGAGTTTGGTGAATGAACGTTGAGCCAGGGCTGTACAAAGCAATGCAATTCCCACTGAGCCCTTGGTTTTTCGTTTAGAGAAATTGTTGCCTTGCAATTCAGATGTTCTTATCGCATACAAAGAAATATATTGTGGATTGGGCTGTGTAACGTTTTTCATTTTAAGTAGCTCAGTTTTGTCCCGCAACATGTTGTAGAGCACTATGAGATAATCGAGGGGGGAAATGTAAGTCTGAGCCATCCTCAGTTCTAGTTGGTATTGATATCGACCAGTGAAGAGAATCTGAAGGAGAACATTACAAGGTTAACTGAATGATGTGAATTCCGGAAATATGGGAGGGTTTAGGATACCCTGCAGAATGCAGAATCCTTGTGAAAATAACAGCACAACGATAAGATATTGATAAAGGAGTAGCTTGAAAACTCTCATATGCAAACTTCATGGGTCATCGGAAAACATCATAGGGCAAACTCAGATAACTTCTTTTTTTTTTTTTGATCGGCCAAACTCATAACTTGGTATATAGTAATGACTGCATTTGACCAAGAACATTCAACCAAGAAAATCTCATGCTCAAGTATGAGTTTGTGAAAACAATTCAACTTCAGTTCAATGCTACACACATTAAAAGGTTATTGCCATTGTGTTGAAACCTTCTTATTCTACTCCCTTAACTTGAGACACAGCTGTTTCAAGGGTTTTCTTGTCAATCACGTCATGTCAGACATCAAGATTGATCTTCTACTTCAACAGTGGTTCTTCTTTATGGTGTTTTTATTTTTCTAAATAAAGAATGGAAGCACAAAAGTAGAAGGTTTTTTGATAATAAGATGTCTCCTGTTCAAGTAGCAATCTCAGCAGCAGGTTTCAATCCGATCAACAAAGCTAGGTATCACTTCTGTCCATTTGTACAGTTTCACATACTTTTCATCACTCCATTGAAAGTGCTCTTAACTATGAGGAGATCATCTCATCAGCATTGCAAATAAATCTTGGCGTGTGGGGGAAGGTGAACAAAAATACAAGGTAAACTACATCGGCCTCCCCTCCAATAAACTACCCTAACTAGATAACATGGCAAACGATAAGTGACTATTGCACATTTAAGCAACCTTGCATTAGGAGTGCTACCGAAACTTCAATCCGCAGGTTTCATTGAATTGGCAGCAGTTCATCCTTCTTCTGACTCTGCAAATTAAGAGTTACGAGATCAGTTCAATAAGAGAGCGGCAATTCTCCATTCAAGGAAAAATTACTGTGATTTTCAACACTACTCGTAGGAAAACATATGAGATTCCCACTGGAAAAAAGAAACAGCATCAATGCTGAAGTAACTGGATTTGTTTCTCTTTTTATTCACTTGACGCGCAGATGCTAAACGTGATAACAGAAAAGGACATAGAAATCACAAGTGAAACATACCACGAATGCATTCCATGTTGTCTTCTTTATAGACACCAAGGGGTGAACCATGGACAGATAAAAGCATCTCACCGTGCTTTGGAAGCCTTAACGTTTTAGGAGTCATTCCAACAGACATCCTATGACTAGTCACCTGCAATTACAGTTTTATAAATAAGAAAGGTGCTCAAGGCATTGTCAAGCTCTACAAATAGAGAACAACAACTTGTCAAGCATTGCTTTAGCTTCCAAGGGCCAAGAAGAAACGGCAGGACCTCTTAAAAGAAACTAATATTATTATGCATTTCCGTAGTTTGTAGGTTAAAAAGTGCTTTGGCTAAATGTGTCTACTTAACTATACTTGGGTTACATATTTTCTTTTTCTTACTCCAATTGAATGATAGATGAAAAAAGATTTATTTTCAAACTCAGTTGTGCAGTCAAGTTGGTGGTTTGACGTCCTCTTTACATCTGCAAATTCACATGGATTTGAACTTTCAAGTTTAAATGAAACCAAAGCTCAGATATAAACAAAAGACCGAGTACTACAGTCAAGAAGCTACAAACCCCTGGTGTTTGGAGGCCGTCGTGCAGACCAAACATTTGAGTATCAGATGGCTCCTCCAAAACCTACAAAATACAAATCCAAAGAAGAATATAAGATAGATCATGAGAATAACACCATTCTTGGATAACTTTTACACCTATGATATATTGCCAGGGCAAGGAAACACCCAGAAAAATTACTGATTAGCTTCAAGTGATGATTGAAAACCATTATAACTTTTCTTATCAGTCACTAAGATTAACATTTCAGAAGAAAATATTGATCAGTAAGGAAAAGCGGCTACAAAATACAGAGAGAGAGAGAGAGAGAGAGAGAGAGAGAGAGAGAGAGAGAGAGAGAGAGTTGCATTTAAACACAACTGTGGCTAACCCAAAAGAAATCAGAAGAGAACATACGAAATCCTTGGTCTGGAGATTATCCGCACCAAGAAGGCTCGCTCTGGCTGTCAAAGTGTCACCAATAAAAAGGATCACATAAGCTCCAATTGAAGCACAAATTCAAATTCAAGACCCATGAAATAAATTATTCATACCAGCCAGGCTTGAAAATTCAAAGCCGCCAGAGGATGGAAATGCAGTAGAGCAGTCAGGATAAGCCGCTGACATCTGACGTAAAAGAGAAGCATGTATGTCTATTCCATCAGCCTGGTTCATCGGCATAGTACCATCTTTATCCTTCCACTGCACTTCATATTGTCCATCTTTTCCATTTTTAACAACTTCAAGATCCGGAAGGTTTTCCCTGAAAAATTGCAGTACAGGAATCTGCCGTTGTTCCTTACTGAATTTTGACCGAAGCAGACGCAACCCAGTTAGCAAATGGTCAATCTCCACATCACGAATGGCCCTGATTGCAGCACTTTCACGATCAACTGTAAAAGGATAGAACCTAAAACTAAAGCGAAGAAGTATACTTTGATGCAGTCTATAAAACAAGGAAGGAAACGTAAATTCACAGAAGTGGCTAAAATCGGAAGAAACGCCAACCTAGAAAAATATATTTCCAAAATTGGATTTGAGCAAAAAAGCAGTAAAAAGATCAGAATAACAATTGAGAGAAATTCATACCATCTTGGTCTATGAATGTATCTTCTTTCTTTTCAAATTTGGGATCCTCTGGACTAGCACCATCTATGTTGCCTAAGGGAGATGAGGCGGATTGTTTAACAGTCCTCTTAGCTCTTCGTTTTGGCATTGAAAATCGTAGCCCTACAAAGATGGCTTGACCGATTCACCGCCTTCACCAGGACAATGGTATAAGCAAATCCCTAGCAAACCTAACACCTAACCTGACAGATAAAATTGGATAATTACTCGACTGACAACCTTGACATATAAACGTGAAGGAAAATGGCTTTAAATGATGGGAATAGCAGACAAATTAATAAGTTGTTCCAATCATGTAACTGTATCTGTGCGATGCCCTACAAAGGAATCAAGGCCCGTCTCAAAAACTTGTCAAATCAATCAAGTTATGGTATTTTCAAAAAAAAATCACATAATCCTGCAAACAGATTCGCACAAAAAATGCAGTTTCTCGTATATCTGGATAACCAAAAGCATTTGCAAAATCAAAATCCTCCAAAAACTATCAAACCCAGTTCAGGGAAGACTCACTAAAGTAACATTATCTGTTTATAACTTCAAAATTCTGATATATTTGTACAAGAAGCCCCAACTAAATGACGAATCTCACAATACATTCATGCGACAAAAAAAAGAAAGCCCTTGTTCGACACATTCCATCAAACAATTGGAATACAAAAACGAAAATATTCCAACCGAAGCTAAACATCCGTAGAGACAACTAAATAGATTTCAAACCATTAAACAAGCAAATAAAGCTCAAATATGCTAAATTATTTCCAATTTTTTGTCAAGAAAGAAGCCAAAAAACATCTTGAATCGATCCTCCATAAGAGCAAGTCCAATGGGAGGATGGATAGTCATTTTCCATCCCCAAATGCCAAAACCTGGTCTCCAATGGGGAATGGAAAAGGAGATGCAATGGATTTATCCATCCCTAGATGCAAAGATGGATAATTGACAGCTCACCAAAACAACTACTTGTACGGTTGTACCAGAAAGTGGAAGGCCGGAGTTACCTGAAATTCGCCGGAAAATGGCCGGAAAACTTGAACCCGTCGGAAATTGAAAAATCTGGAAATCTGGAAAACTGGTCGGAGAGAGGGATCGCGGCCGGAGCTTCAACCTAGCCGGAGCATCTCAAATCTGGAAACCTAGGGTTTCCGGGTTTGGGGTTTCGCGGTTTGTGGTTTCAACACAGAGAGAGAGAGAGAGAGAGAGAGAGAGAGAGAAGGGGGGGTATCCTCTATGGATTTGTATTTTGTAGGTTTCGAGAGAGAGAGAGAGAGAGAGAGGGGCTCCCTTTTTTTTTCCAAGCCTATAAATCTAAAGTGTAGAGAAAAAATAAAAAAATTATACCAGTTTATTGATTTTTCTATTTTTTAACGGAAGAGTAGTAGTAGTTAAATTAATTTGAAGAAAAATAAAGTGAAGGGAAAGTTACCTATAAGACTCATTGGTTCTATTAAAAACTAAACGTTGGAAAAAAATAAGTCTTATTTTCTATTCAACTAACTTTTAACCATTTTTTCATATTAAAATATTCATTCCCTCATTTTTCCTTCCACCATTAGATTTGCTCTAAGTCTCTTACGACTAAACTTAATCTCCCTAAAATCCTTCTTGCGACTAAACTTAATTCCCCTCAAATCCTTATCGAGAAATTGGTGCGCCTCTGTACCGGTGTATTTTGGATTGTTAGATTGTGTATTTTAAAAATATTTATGCAATCCTAAGGCCGAAAATGCACCTGTACAGAGGCAAAGAAGAATTGAACTCAACATAATAAGGGTCCTGTAGTAAGAGCAAATGGTACCGTGCTTGAGCTTATCCCAAGTCGCAGTCGATGGCGCCTGAGAAACGAACGCACACTCGATTGGTGTTGGGTATGAATTTGAAATTCAAGTTGGCGGGATCTCAGTATTTTAAGGGTCCCGAAGTAGTAGGAGTAATTATTTGATCAGACCACCAGTCACAGAGTCATAGCAGTTGAGCGAAAAAAAATCTCACACCACCGGACGACGTTATTGTGGTGGTGGAACTGGCGGTTCGTGGTGGTGGGGCAACCGATTGGAAAGTGAGAGCACAGCAAACAATAGAGGAAAGTAGGGAATAATATACAGATACGATTCAAAAATACTCCTACTAAAAAATAAGTAAATTTCACTGGTACTCCTATATAAATGTCCCAGATCGTGATGGAGGAGTATGTCAAAAAGCCCCCAGTGAGACACACTATAACCTCATAACACGGTTCCTGATAAATTTTCTATTCCCTTTCGTTCCTAAATAATGTTCCCACATGCAAATTTAGACCTTTAAAAATATGCATTTTTCTGATAAAAGAATGAAATTTGTCACAAATCAATAGATATTAATGAATTCTTTTACGTTGTGAAAAAAATTTAAAATTTGCATGCATATTTTTAAAGGCCTAAATTTACGCACCGGACATTTATTTAGAAACAGAGGGAGATTATTCCCATTTCTCCATCTATCTCTCCCCACTCATTACCCCAAAATCCTCCCTCAAAAGTCAAAACCATATAAAGCCAAGTGTTTATGAATAATTTTTAGGGTAGTGATAATGCCAAAATTCTAGTGCATAAAAGTCTTGTACACTGCATATGGTACAAACTGCATATGGTACAAACCTTTAGTGCACTAGAGTTTTGACACCAATAAAAACAGTTTTGGTATTATCATTTCCCTATTTTTAACTTGTCATCTATAGTACTAATAGTTATGAAAAAATGGTAATCAATTTAAAACTACCTACCATAACCATCACCTCACTATTCCCATCCATTCTAAAAATGTGCATATACACTATGTGCCCATCTTCTAGCATACAATTTTTACAATTTTTTTTTATCAACAAATCTACAGTTAGGCTCCGTTCTGCTTTCTCCCATAATCTTCTTTTTCAAAAAAAAGGTAATTTCAAACTCAAATATAACGAAAATGAAAAATGATTTTTTAATTTTTTTTACACCGTTTAAAAGATCTTAATGAGATCTATCAAACAATATCTATATTGGTAGAAAAATTATTTGCGTAAACATGTGATTTTTTATCATGAAATTACCTTATTTTT
The DNA here is from genome assembly GCF_030253575.1 of Rhododendron vialii. NCBI lineage: Eukaryota > Viridiplantae > Streptophyta > Magnoliopsida > Ericales > Ericaceae > Rhododendron > Rhododendron vialii. The sequence goes on along the minus strand of NC_080564.1, from coordinate 948,009 downwards.
CCAAAACCTTTCCTTTTCTTAAAATGGAACGACATCTTAGAATAATTAGATTAACACATTTGACGAAGATTAAACTTCGGACTTCGTTTTTCTAGCAATTAAGTGCACCCTACCATTGGGGCCTCAAGTGTTTGACTGTAGGAAAAATGCATTGTGTTGAATTGTCCTAGGGATCATGTTAAATAAATAAATAAACCTTCAACGGGATCCACCAAAATAGAACTTCTCTGGGTTTAAAGGCCTAAATTAAAGCCAAGGATAACAAACAGAATTTCGAAACCCACCACCACAACCTCTAAAATCTAGGAGTAGGAACTGCAGAATTTCAACCCCGTTCGTTTTTGGGTTTTGGATTTTAGATTCTAATCATTATTCTATTTCTCTCTAATTATTACTTTCATTTTTCTCTCTATCTCTTCTCAATTATTACCCATATTTTCAATCATTACTTTATTTCTCTCTATACTCATTACCTATAAATTCAAATCCAAAATCCCAAAACGAACGGGATTTAGTCTAATAATTGATATGCAAAACTACAAGCACAAGTTTACGGCTTTTATAAAATTTATCAAGATGTTATTCAGGTTCGATGAACATCTCAATGTAGATTTTTAGAAATAAATTCTATTTCCAAACACCTTGAAAAGTAGGAGTAGTAAGATTTTCGAAAGTATATAAGAGGGATCCCTGCGACGGATGTCAACGGTCCGAATCCGCTTATCTCCAACTTGTTAACTTAGCCGATACAAAGTTATATGATAGCACACCTGATCAGTGAAATTTTTCAACACCAATCATTTTTTAGTATAGTGAGGACTATGGGATCTGCAGTCGGAGAAAAAACTACCCATTTGATCGAGTATGCTACCCTTGAATTTTCTACCTTTATAGTGTGTGCTTCAGAGGGTGCGCGTTGTTGTCCTTATGCTTTCAATCCTCACCCTCAAGAAATTTTAGAAGTTTGGAATGTATTTAAAAGACATTTTCACACTCGCTCTCACATCTCCTCCCACGCACCCGCACGCGAAATATGCCACTTAAGGTAGCCCTCACTTGTACCAAATAATAGCAACAGTGATAGCAGGAGCGAAAAAATACGGGATTCCATCTTATTTTTGTCAAACGGAATATTAAAAATAAAATAAAATACGAGATTTTCTCTCTAGATCGACTTAAACCGTGTGGCACGTGCCTTCCCTAACGGTTTAAACCGTTTTATCCCGCCTGAATGCTGACTCAGCAAGATTCTCTCCCTCCCGCCTCACCTCTCTCTCTAACCGCTTCAGTACCTCGAGTAACCCATAATACAGAGGCTCTCCCCCCAACCAACTCTCTCTCTCTCTCTCTCTCTCTCTCTCTCTCTCGTGATCAGGAGAGTAAAGCCTCTCCCAAAAGGTATTCACAAATCCTAATTCAAATCTCGAGTTAAATCCATACAAACACGGCTCTTGCACATGGAGTACATGGCTGAGTTCTGAGCATTGTATACATGGCTGAGTTCTGAGTCTCTCTCTCTCTCTGTCTCTCTTTAGTTCTTGATTTCTGGTATATTTCTTGAGTTTTCCATAGTACATACAGTGCAATAATTGTTTCTTGATCACTGCTTTTCGTTCATTCATATGAATAGCTAATTAACCGTCCATTTCATCACATTTTTCAATTCGAATTTGTCTGTGACATTTTCCAGCAAAACTCTTTGTTTTCAGTACCGTTCTCAACTACAGTTCTTGATTTAGGTTCAATGGTGGAACCGGACATGGAAGAAATATTGCTGGAACTAGTAGCAGACAGCACCATATGTCCCGTTTGCCAATTGCCGATGCGCACGGCGAACATGTTGCTAGCATGCTGTCTATCTTATGAATAGGTTACCTCATTCTAGTATTCAGTTTCAAATTCCTTACACTTAGTTATTTCAAAAATCTCCTGACTATTTGTTTCTCAAACCTTTTGGATGTTGTTGTTTCCCATGGCTCAAGTCTTATAATTCTCATAAGTTGCATCCCAAATCAACACCTTGTGTTTTTCTAGGTTATTGCCCTCATACTAAAGGTTACAGGTGTTTTGATCCTTGTACGAACAAAGTATACGTCTCTAGGCATGTCAAGTTTGTGAAAACTGAATTTCCATATTCTGCTCTAGTCAATTCTTCTTCTTCTACTACTCCTCCTCCTTCTCCTTCTTACACCTCTTTTCATGTTCCTTTAACTACTTTTGAAGATATCATCATTCATGTATCTTATCCTATCTCTCCTCTTGCTGAATCTAGTGTTCCTGTTTCTGCTTCTCTTACTAGTCCTATTCCTCATTCTTCTTCTGATTCCAGTTATGTTTCTCCTCCATCTTCTGTGTCTCCATCTTCTTCTGTTCCAAATGTCTCTACTGTTGTTCCAGAGAGTTTTCATTCTATCATACCTCCTCCTTCTTCTCATCCTAATAATCCTGCACCTCATTCTATGACCACAAAGTCCAAACATGGAATTTTTAAACCCAAAGTTGTTTTTAGTTTGAATGTTGTTGGTACAAATCCTTCCTTGCCAGACAAAGAACCAGTTACATTTTCTGAAGCTATGAAGTATCCTGTTTGGCAACAAGCCATGAGTGAGGAATATTCAGCTTTGGTGAAACAAGGGACATGGTCTTTAGTACCACCTCCCTTAGGTGCTAATATCATAGGCTCTCAATCGATATTCAAAATTAAACGACACTCTGATGGGACTGTTGCCAGATACAAAGCTTAGTTGGTTGCCAATGGCAACCAACAAGCTGAAGGTGTTGACTTTAATGAGATATTCAGTCTTGTGATTAAACAACCAACCGTCAGAGGTATTCTTAGTTTGGCTGTCCATTATTCTTGGCCTATCAAGCAACTTGATGTATCAAATGCTTTCTTGCATGGGGTCATCAATGAAGAAGTATACATGCGACAACCACTACGATACAAGGATCCTGATCATCCACAGTTTGTTTGTAAACTTTCTAAAGCCTTATATGGTTTGAGGCAAGCACCAAGGGCCTGGTACTCCATCTTTTCTGGTTTTCTCCTTCAACAAGGGTTTATTCAAAGTAAAGCTAATTCTTCTTTATTCATTAAGACCACAGTAGAAGGTGTCACTTTGGTCATAATCTATGTTGATGATATCTTGATTACTGGTAGTCTTTCTTCCTATATGACAGAGTTGATTCAACTTCTTAGTTCTAAGTTTGTAATGAAAGATCTGGGCAACTTGAGTTATTTTCTGGGAATTGAGGTGCTACATCATGGTCCAAATCTTCTTCTTTCACAAACTAAGTATGCAACTAATCTTTTGGTCAAGGCATGCATGTTTGAATGTAAACCTCCTACATCTTCCAAGCCTACTTTCTATGATCCTGACCCTGATTTTCCTGATGTTCATTGGTTCAGAACTATAATGGGATCACTTCAATATCTCACTCTAACTAAACCTAAAATTTCATTTGCTTTAAACCTGGCTCTAATACCATGTGGAATTTCATAAACCTAGATCTAAACTGAGAGAAAGTAGAATATAGAAAGAAAGAATCTTGTATTTCATTTATGTTCTTGATTTCTCAACTGACGAACCAAGGGTGATCGTGCACCACTTTATACAACAGAATCCCCTAACTGAATCCAGCTCAGCAACTGTATTACTTAAGCTAAACAAGCTTACCACTAATACAACAGATTAACTAATCTAACTAACAGACTTAATGACCTTGACTTACAATTGCGACTACGTTTTGCTTTCATTTCTATCACCGAAAATGTATTTACAGAATGGTTGCAAACGGGATGTTCAATTGCGCTGTGTGCAGGGACTATTTTGACGAAACATTAATCTTTGATTCTTTGGCGATCAACCCCCAACCGGATCCGCAGCCCAATCCGGACCCGAATCCACAGCCCGAGCTCCCCGACCCTGATGGAATGCTGGACCCGGAAGAAATATTGCTGGAACTGGTAGCAGACGACACCATATGTCCCGTTTGCCAATCGTCATTTCCCCACGGCGAACATGTTGCGACTTTGCTTTGCTTTCATTTCTATCACCTGGAATGTATGGACGTAACGGTAGTACACGGGATGTTCAATTGTGCTGTGTGCAGGGACGATTTGACGAAACAGTAATCTTTGAATATATCATCCCCTAGCCAGATCCGCAGCCCAATCCGGACCCGGACCCAAATCTGCAATCTGAGCTCCCCGACCAAGATCCGGAGCTATCACGACCCAAATCCAGTGGATTTGAATATCGTGACCAGCCAGTGAGTCCGTCTCACAAAAGGCCTCTATTGCTCTCCTTTTTTTTTTTATAAAATAGAAATAGACTTAACATTTGCGGTAGCGATCTATAAAAATAAAAGTCACTAGATTTTCTTTTTAATAACGGAGACATGAGCTACATTTTTCTGTTTCCCTTCCACTGCATAACCCCGACATAAGCTTAATGGTATAGTTACTCGGCCTGTCCTTCTACTATTTTTGATTACCTGAAAAGAAAGATTTCAACAAACATAAGCCACTGTTTGTGTGAGATTATGAATTATCGAAGTTACATGACCCACCATGGAATTTTTAAAATCATTTTTATCAGAGAACAGCAGGAGTCATAACTTCCATGGTATATTTGTTACAAAAGAATTTGAGTGTTACATAACCATACTTTAGTAAGCCAAAAATATAACTTTTACGAAAAATTCATGTAACAGGAATAATTCATAACTCACCTTTCCGCCTTCAAAATTTTACCGTAAAATCTAGCGAGGTGTAACGATTCCTAGAATAACACATTAACGATTAGAAATATTAAAGCTAAACCATTTAATTAATCATTCTACTAATAAAACTTTAATGTTTTGTTCGTTTAACTGTAAAATATCTTTTCATTGTTTTTGGGTCTACAATACATCTTTTAGTGTACAAATCTCCAATTTTCTATTTCCAGTACATGAGTGATCTTCTAAAAATGTCCCTTTGTAGAATTATGTTTTCTTCATTTTTATCTTTTCTCCTAGCCAAACTAAGGGAACCTCTAATTATTATTTCAAAATGAGACCTCACCTTAGATTGTGTTGAGCTAACCTAAAATTTAGGCTTAAGTTCGATCCGATTACAAAACGAGTCGAGCCGAGCCACAAGCTATGCGAGTAGCTCGGTTAAATTTTAGCCCAATAATTTTACATGATCAATTTTGCAAGCTTATGAATCCATTTGTTCCGAAAAGAACTGAATTGATCAACAATATAAGAGGTATACATGTAATCAATACACACGTACAATTAACCGTTTTTCCACTTTCTATTTGTTGTGATTTATAAAGAAGGAATTAAACACTTTACAAATTCCTACAAGTGCACAAGTGTGTGTGCATGTAAGGTAAAGGAGGTGGGAACTCACCTGATTATTTTTCCCTTCTTTTCTTCTTTCTCCCGTTCGGTGGTGTGTGTGAGGTGTGTGTGCTGTGTGGGGTGTGTGTGAGGGAATGGGAGCATAGCTATTTATAGTAAACTAGGGTACATCTAGAAAGATCTTATCTTATCCAATTATATCATATCTAATATTATCTAGAATAATTTAGGATTATCTGATAAAACCTAAAATAATCTAATAAAATTTAACTTAATCTAATAAAATCTAAACATAATTAATAGAATCTAAGTGTATCTTTCAAAATCTAGAATATTTTTTTAATTAGGGATTTCTATCCGATTCGCCCTATAATAAGACGCCGATTCTTTTCCGGATTATTCTGTTTGAAACCCATGGTTCTCCACCTCGCGGAAATTCGTGCCTTATTCCCGTGTCGCAATGTTCTTAACATGGTGGAGCAATATCGGCAGAGCTTAATAAAAATTGACACATAAGCAGAAAAATACTCTAATTTTTTTTGTAGATATTACGTCACAACTAATATACTTGGGAAATGATATTGGCACTCCAAAAATTGATGTAGGCACTTCAAAAATAAAGGAAAGTGGCTTTGGAGTTACACTGATTTTGAAGTGTTGCATCAATTTTTGGAGTGCCAATATCATTTCATATATACTTTTTAAATTCTAACGGCAAGCGACCACTAAATATTACTCTGTTTATTGTTAGCATTGAATATATATATTTTATTTTTTTTAAAAGTCGGGTGTCACAGGAGCCCTCCCAGTCCCCTCCGCCACCTCCGGCTGAGCCCGACGGTAGTTAAACCAACTCACTCCTTTCTCCTTCCTGAAATTCTTGCCGTTTTTTAAATCCGTTTTGCCTGCGAATCGTTTTAATTTATTTGAGGGCTATGTTTCGGATATAAAGTAATGATGAACGAGGAGTTGATAATCTTTTAGAGTATATACTTTTGTGGAAAAGATGCTATATATATATGTTCGGTGAATTGGGGTTATGACCATTCTGAATGCTATTTCAGTTTTTTTCTTTTAATCGGTTTTGAATTGTTGATTTTGGGAAAACAACTGTGTTTGTTGATTTAGGGTAGGTAAACTGATATTAGGAATTAGTTTCACAATTCTATTTTGTTCAAAATCCTTTGTTTGTTTCAAAGATTTGTTCTTGGAAAGTAAAGAATAACGAAAGAGAGAAGTTAAATAACACCTTTTTTTTGTTCGGTTGGACTGAGAAAATTGATAGACTTTTCAAAAAATTCAGAAATTTTGTTTGGTGACTTTTAGCCAAAAGAGGACGAATAGTTTCCTTTCCTCATCCGTTTCTTCAATAAACCCTAAACCCTAAACATGACATTGCTGTTAATGGACTTAGGTACTGCACGAATCAGAGCCTCATTTTCATTTACCCTTCTGTCAGTTATAGCTTAGCTGTCTAACCAGGATAATCACTACACAAGTGAACCAAGAGAAATAGTTGTAGGGTGAAAATCGACCAGTTCATTGGATTAAGGTGGCCATTCATGAAAGCTGGGTTACACAATCACAAGTTTGCTTTGCTAATATTTGTCCGTGATAAGTTGATTAATTAGTCGGTCCACTACCCTATTGGCCCTAGAATGTTGCTGTTGTGACCTCTTTACTTTTAAGGAAGATTTGTTTCTTTTGCATGACTCTAAATTCTGTGAACATAAACAAAACAAACTGGGTTCGCTTCTTCATGCAGTCCTGGCTCTTCAAGATCTTTACACCTCTCTGAACAGACCACCCCAACCGAAGGGATGGAGACTGGGTGATGCGGACCTATGTGAAGAATCATGGACAGGAGTTTCGTGTTTTGGATCATCGGTCATACACATGTAAGTACACTTTAAGTCCTATAATTAACTTAGATGTCAATTTGCCAAAAATAATTACTGCGTTTCACTTACTTCTACAGTGAACTACATGGGCTGGAGCTTACTGGAAATCTAGGTTTCCACCTCACCAACCTCCTTAGTCTAAAACAACTGTATGGATTCCTGTAAAATCTTCCATTAATGAAAGTACTAAAGGGTTAATCATATGTAATATATGTATCTCATATGCTTCTTTATATTAGGGATGCTAGCTAGCTCCAATAACATTAGCGGCGAAATTCCATCCAACCTACCTTTTAATGCCACACACATGTAAGATATCTGTTTTCAACGAAGTGTATTGTACTGCATGCAGTTAACTTCAATTCAATGTGATTGATTTGCATTATGTTTTTTTTCTCTTTCCATCCTTTTTCTTTTCATGTACTGGTTCTGTAAATGCAGAAATTTGGCTTGAACAACTTTACAGCAAATATTCCATCCACCTTGACGACCTCCATGAGGAATCTTCATCATCTGTGAGTTGTTTATCCAATGATTGCCTAATTTGCCAGTTTTATTTCGATCATCCTTAGTGATAAGTATAAAGTAACCTCCCAAGGTCAGCCTAGACCAAAAAGCCTAGCTCAACACGAAGGGCCATGTAGGGGACCTAGTGGCATGGAGCTTAGCTTGAAGAACTGAGCTCAGTAGGACCAACCCAAGGGCAAAGGTCATCCCAAGGTCAGCCCAAACTAAAGAGCTCATGAGCACAGCCCTAAGGGCTCAAGCTAGAGTCCCAATTAAGAACATGGAATCTAGCTTATAATAGCTAGCCTCTATTAAACCAGTCCAAGGACGGAAGCCTGCTCACGAGCATAGCTCATAGAAAGATACCGAGCTCAGCTCACCAGGTGAGCTCAGCAAATATGACAAACCTGCAGCCAGACTTATGAGACACTCCATGCAAGAGGTTCATACAGTCTAAAGGACTCAGAGAAATCGGACTCTTATTCCCTTTCTAGAATATCCAAGGCCTTATCTCATCCCAAGGAATAACCGTGAGAAACCCATGCACGAAGGGAACTCAGAGAGCAGCTACAGCCTTATCTCCTCAGAAGAGGTCAAGCCACAGTCCATAAAGGATAACCACAGAGTCCAAAGGAGAGGAGAACTCCTAAACCTGATAAGGACTAATGAAGTCCTAGGTAAGGAGGATACTTCATCACCAACCTATTCCCGTCATATACGGATAAGCCTAACCTTGATGACAATCAAAGAGTCCAGAGGTGAAGGGACTCCTCAAACCTGATAAAGGTCAGGGGAGTCCTAAGGTAAGGAGGACACTCCAACACCTATCTATACCTGCCACGAGTGAATGAGACTTAAAAGTCTCGGTCCCAAGGGATTCCTCCCAAGATGCCTATATAAAGATCACACCTCCACCTCACACAGGTACGCAATGCAAAACTCATACTCAGTCCATTCTCTATATATCTCGATTGACTTAGGCATCGGAGGGGCAATGGCGATAGCCACGCCGGTGCCCATAGTTTACCGTGTCTGTTTTATAGGTCGTTAATCGAGCACGCCGGAAGCCGTTTCATCCGCTGAAGGACTAGGTGGACGGTTGAGGATATCCCCTCCTCCGGAGGTGACTAAAAACCGCCTCATCATTTAGTAACAAATGTTTTGTTGCAGGAATTTGTGCCACAACTCATTATCTGGGCCCATAGGAAATGTATTTGATGGGCTTCTGAATCTAAGAGAAATGTATGAGGAAACACTTTTAGAGAGACGGGAGAGAAACAATATGGATTTCTAGATGTCTCATCCTCAAGTCGATTGCTTGACAAGTGGAGTAGACTACGACGCATCGTACAAACAACTATACATCTTGTGTTCAATCTCTCTTCCCTTCTCTTTACTTTACACATTTAAAATTCTTATCTTGCTTATTGTTTTTATATAGATGTTTATCTAGTAACTTTTAATTGACCATTATTGTTAGCAAAACTATTCACCTCCTTCATCATTTCAGGCTAAATGATGACCCTTAGCTGAGAAGGCCAAATTTGGCTTGTTTATGTGAGCGCACTGGTCACTATTTACTGAAGTGGCTGAATGTTTTTGGAGATGTAACCATACTCCTGCACTATCTTTTTTCAATGTTTGCTTCTTTTCCGTTCTCAGCGTCTGAGAGGATGGTTTCAATAAAATGCTTTCTTATTTTTGTTAATACCTTGGTATGGGTTGTTATCTTCCAGTTTGAGATCAGCACTTTCGCGAAGGGTATGGACAGGTCTTGGTCAAGAATTTTCTGAAAATGTGGGAGTGATGTTAGTAGTTATGTTGGAATGCTGTAAACAATATTGCTAGTTCTTGGCACAATTCGATGAAGCTCCCATTCCATGTATCAATATCTTGTTCCTTTTCCTTCAAATAATACTTTGCAGTTATGAACCATTTCGATCAAAATTTGTCACTAGCTCCTGAAACCTTACCCTAGAAGGAGACTCCTACACTGGGGATTCATCTTTTTACCGTCAAACAACAGGTTATGAACTTTGATGAGCTGAGTCAAGCCTCTTATTTGATTATTCTGAATTCTCAAGCATATGATTTTTTAGTTGTGAGTTGATTTCAAATGAGCATCAGTTTTGCTTGATCACGAGTTGAGCTTGATTATAACTCAAAGCAATTAGATGTTCTATGTCAAGTTCAACTTACGTGCTTAAGTTGGTTGGCTAGTTTTGCAAGTCAATCTTGAACAAGCTATTAGACCTTACACTAAATAAACTTGAGTAGCTTGGCTCGCTCTGCCATCCTAACTCTAATGAAAAATATGAGCTTGTAAACATGTGTATTTCGTTCTTAATTTATTGGATGCTCCCAAGGGACTCATAAGAACATAGAAAAGTAGTATTTTTTTGCCTGATATTAGCAAAGACCGAATTAGTATGAACGCAATTACAAGATGAAGGACATAGACCAGAATGCATGGAGAATAAACAATTGTTTCATCAAAACATTCCCCAGAGTTCAATTTATGATTACATACAGTTTCCCCCGAAACCTATTGTACAGTTTACAAGCATCGAACCCCCTCAAAGCAGGTTGGAAGCCATAAAAAACCGGCATGACATAGGAATTTACAGTGAATTATCTACAATAGGACTCTAACAAAGAAAATGACCAGCTCAGTACAAAAAGGAAAAAAAAAAAGAAAAAGAAATACAAGAAGAGATAACTCATTCTGCGAATATACCCGTGCAAAGGTCATTAGGGTTGAAAAGATCATCTAGCCTAACATATACGCATATCCAGATTAGAAAATAAAGATGATACTTTTACTATATATAACATTGCAGACCAGATATAAAGGCTTAATTTATATCTTTGGAGTTGGAAGTATTGGCCTGCATCAAGTCCGGAGAATTTTGAATCAAGCTCTTCAGCTAATGTGTAACGAGATGGTCTCTCCTCTATATCTGCAATTGCAGCATAACCGAAGCAAAAGAGTACTGCACATCTGCAAAGTGCGGAAAATATTAGAGATGATCAAAAAAAATTCACAGCAAAACAAAGATAATGAAATATGGTTAAAGTGTGCAGACATAGTTGACAGACATGTCATTTGCTAAGTAATCGTGAACTTTACACACTCCGTTTGTTTCGATATAAAATATTTTTTCAGAAAACAAATTTCGAACTTTTATTTTTCAATGTTTGGTTGGCATTTGAATTTTTTTTTCAGAAATTGACAAAATAATGTATAGAGAGAGGGGGGGCTTAAACAGTGGAAAGATCCGAGAACATTAAAATTGAACGTGGGTCAGGACGGACGATCAAGAAAACTGGGTAGTGAGAATTGTAATAAAGCAGCGGGTTCATTTCGGAAAATAACTTATAGAAGATTTAAGGGTAAGTTATTTTCATCCAATTAATGGAAAACATTTTACATGTAAAATGTTTTCCTCATTTTTTTCCCAACCAAACACCGGAAAATAGGTAAAATATTTTACCGAAAAATATTTTACGCTCAAACAAACGGAGCCTTAGTCAATGCAAAACTTTCAAATCAAATGATACGTTACTTGCCATCACCCAAGGGGCCATCACCCAAGGGGCCAAGACCCAAGGTACATCTGATGATTTTATGCGTACAAAACATATGTAAGGATACTTGACACTAGGGCGAACAATAACCCAGGAAACATAGTTAATTGATCTAGTTTACTACATAAGAGTGGATAAGGTTCCCATATTACACGTGAAAAACTCTATGATGCATTTTAATTATCTTATCCAAGGAAAGAAAACAAGTTTATAAAGAATATAATGAATATGTTGCCTTGTCCCAGAGTGAATTAGAAGAATGCGAAAATTTGAAAACCGGATTCAAATTCCAAGGAGAAAGTCTTGAGTTGCATAAGATTGCCAACTGAGGACTAAGTGAGTCAATGGGTTGAATCTCAAGCCATTCACATTCAATTTCCTCCAGGGGATTATTCCATGATCCCTTGGTTGGTAAGAAGACCCTTGAAGTCTTGTAGCTAATCAACTACTCCAATCATCCTTTTACACCAGATATTTGGACCGACTTCCTTGTCAAACTTGGCACATGGGTAACAACTTCAAAGCTTACTATGTCATACAATGTTGGCATCGAACCTTAGTGACTCAATCTGGTTACTTGATGAAAAGTGCATTTACAAAATCTAACACCATTTGGAAGGATATTAAAAGCCCAGCTTTCAAGATTTGGAGGGATAAACAATAATAACAGGAGCATACAGTAGAACTAAAAAAGGAAGCTACATATTAGATCAAAAGGGGAAAAAAACAAGTTGTACTTACTATTAACTTATGCAGTTGCCGTTTCAAAAAACTTAAGCAGTTCCCGTTATCAACCTCTCCTGTTGATCTAACTTCTTAACCTTGAAAATGCCAAAAAGTACTTGGAAGCCAAAAAAAGCACAGAGTGTATATGCCACGATAGAAGGAACCTGTAAAACAAGGCCAATTGAGCAAAGAAGTTACTAAAATTTAAGGAAAATGAGACAACAGGCAGTTCAAAAGAAGAATCAAATAAGACGCTTACCCGGATCGCATTGACGTATAAAATTGTTCCAAGGTTTATTAGGGTTCCAGCAGCTACTGCCTGTTGATTAGATCAAGAGAAGTTTAATCGGGAGGTTTTCCCACCTTACCAAATAAGTTCAATTTTTTCCTCGTAAACTTCATCATTTTAAAACAAGCAAATTATACTCTACTATCCAATCATATACACCAAAAGGTCCAAAACCAATCCTCTAACAAGTACCAACTACAAAGAACTTCCAAAATCGGCCGGTGAAATAACTAGGAACTATATTTTACAAGCCTAAATCTCCGCATAAAGTCCTAATTATGATTGAGCGCAAAGCAATACAACTTAGTACACACAGGCAGCTTACACACATAGATGTAATGACATGCATGCATGCAAAAATCCATGTTTGCAAGCAAGCGACAAAGTAACCATCAAGCAAATGCGCACAATGTAAGGGGTTGGTTGTGTATGAGTGTCACTTGAGTGATTGGACCTCGGCTGAGCTGTAAATTTGAATAGCTGCAAGTCTTAGGTTGAAACCTCTCCACACACACACTTGGGGAGAGAGAGAGAGAGAGCAGTACAACTGGAAAACAACAAATCATATATTCTTTCATCTATCTCAACAAGCTATTCAACATGGAGAGAGGGAGAGAGAGAGAGAGACGGCATAACTGAAAAACAGTGACGTGACTATTTTATCCTCGTTATTTCAATTTTAGTTCGAAAACAGAAAGGAAATATTATGGCTTCTAGGATAACAGATACCAGCTTTTGTGCTTCATAATTGACGAGAAAGTGGTATTTGCCAGGAATAATGTCTTGTTAAAACAGTTCCTAAGAAATAAGGGGACTTGAAGAGATAGCTAAGCTTATAAGCGAGCTAAACTCACACTTCCTATTGTCTTTTGTACAGCTGCGACACGTTGGAAAGCCCTCTCTGACTCCAAAGCTCGAACTCTGAGCTTCAAATCACCTTGCTCCTGTCGAATTAAATCCATTATGAGACCAATTTAATATGACAAAAGTTGATGAGAATCACGACCATCAAACCACAGGTTGGAAGAGAGCCTGATCACTACCAATCGTTGGATAATTTCAACAAGCCTTTCAACTCTATCGGCCTGTCTGAATAAGTTGTAAAAAGCACGGGACTGGCGGTCCCATCTCTTCCTGAAGTCCTGAGCCATTATAACATAAAGTATGAAATAGGTAATCATACGATTTTGCTGTATAAAGTCCAGAAAGGGGAATAGTTCACTAAGCTTGCCTTTAAGACAACTTCAACGCCAGCTTCGCGAAACCTTAGCAATTCTAGAGCATAACTAGATATTTGACAAGCAAAATATGTTAGTATAAAAGTGACAGCTATCCCCTACATCTGAGAGTTCAATAATAAATTTTGAAGGGATTATGCCAGCTTCAATTAGACTCACGGTTTAGCAATCTCAGTAATATCAAAACGAGGGTCAAGGCCTTTCCCGATGCCATCCAACACTGCAAAGATGACATCTCAGCGTCAAGACATTACTGTTGGAAGTACCATATAAAGCAATGACGAAACTAGATTTCTCAAGGAATACCTGAAAAAGCTCTCACAACAAAGGTAAATGTTGCAGGAAATCTGAAGGGTTGATCTGCAGCGATTGCCAATAAATCTTCTCCTGTTCAGAGAATGAAACAGCCTGTAGGGTTAGTGTTCATTAATGTTGAGGGTGTTATTGTGAACTAACTCTAACATAGATAAATGTTGCGGTTAAGGGACAAAGCAATCCCTAAAGCTATTCTCTCAAATTTCACCGTACTCCGTCGTCTCATTCCTTGCTTCTTTTCTCACCTAACTTAGTTCTCCATACTTTTCACTATTAAACCAATAGAAAACATCTTATCTTTGAAGAGAGCAAGAGAAATCATAATTGCAGCCAAAGGTAAACCACAGAAAGCATGAGCTGACGAGGACAGTGAGTCCAAATAGAAAAACACTTGGTCAATGTAATTTTCTAGTGTATGACCTTCAATCAAGTAAACCAACCTTCTAGAGGTGAAACCCCCCAAAATGGATCGGGCTACAAAGTACGAAGATGAGAAAAAGTCTTACTACCATCATTAATATTCTCATCAGCAGAATAATTTAAAGGTTTCTGCAAATCAAGACTAATCAAATCAAATCCCCTTAAAAGAAGGAGAGTCCGAAGCCCAAAAAGAAGATAAACGACATAGTATCCTTTAATATCCATCTAAATAAACAAACTTGAGAGATACACCAAAAATGGGAACAAGCAGCCAGGGCCACCCAACAAGTATTGAGTCTATTGACCATTTGAAAGAGCTGATGCTGAATAGACAAAAGATGAACACAAAAATGTATTGTCAACCGGGCAAAGCCACGGGGCTCAGAAAATTGATCCTCAACATAATAAGCTGAGTTGAACAAAATGTATCAACTCCAAGCAAAAGACGAATTCCTAAACATATAGATTGGTTGTTTCAATTTAGTGAACCTAGTCAATTCAGAAGTTAACAGCCTAATTAACTGACTACAAAATGTAAACAAATTACCTATTGCGGCTAAGCGCTGCTTCTTTTTCTCTATTCTTTCCTCCTTGCTCAGTGGCTTTTTAAATCCAAGTTCTGCTGTTGCCATCTCTCTCTCTTTTCTTTGTGCTGCTAGACGCTCTTCAAAGCTACAAACATTACGAATATTAGTTCTAAAGATTAAAGGATGATACAGAAAACATTTTTAAAACCCTTTTCCAGGTTCTTTGCTTTCCTTCGAGGATTGGTAGTGGTTACAAATTTACTCCAAAGGTCAATATTTCCAATTGAGTTAGCTACATTGCCAAATAAGGATGTCAAGACTGAAAATGAACTATTCTTCAGTTAAAGATGTACCAAAACCAAAGCCTAACTTCAAAACTCAATGAGTTATGGACAAAGAGGATCCCTTTTTGCATTATATCACACAGCCTCGAAAACCAAAGTGCAGGGAATGCCATGTAGAAGAATTCAGGAGTGGCGAACAAGAAGGGAACATTAAAAGAAAGCGCATACTAATGAAGAACTGACACTAGAAAATGAAAAGGAATCCAGAAGTTATTTTTGAACTAAGGAAGCACCTATTAAGGAAGAACTGTGCTGTTCGTCTGACAGCTGTCATATCCCCTGTAGGCACAAGAACACCCATCTGAATCATTGCTTGAAGAACCTGCACGAAAGATTTAGCTTTCAAAGTAACGAACAGCAAATGACACAGAAATGAAGAGGAATTCATCAACCACCTTCGACAAATTTTCACAAAACAGGGTTTAGTGCATTCATGGAAGAAATTAACCTTGTTTGGATCCTTCTCATAAACACCGTAGAATACATCCAGCAGCCCCTCTCTGATGTTGGGGCTGATACTGAAAACATCAAAAGTGTTCATTTGGTGAAGGTATTACCACAATAGTGCACAGATACTTATTCTCGAGGGGCACAAAATAGTTTAGAAAAAGAACCTTCCCATCATTCCAAAATCATAAAAGATCAGTCTTCCACCATTGACATCATCAACAGCTATATTACCAGGATGCTGTAAAAGAAAATTAAGCGTCCGATTAATCCTGCAAGAATAATCAAAATAGGAACAAAATCCTAATTTCCAATCCTCTGTAGTACTAGCACGGCACAACAAGAAGAAACAGAGAGAGAAGAAAACATACGAAGAGCACAGTAACAGGTGTCCTCTAATTCAATATTATGCAGCCAATATACCGTAATTCATTACACATCCTTATACGTAAATATAGACTTGGTTCTGAAAAGGAAAAAAATAAATAAAATCCAAAATAATACAGAACTCCAAGTAAACTAAAGTATTGATTATTGCCGCCTCCACATAAAGTATGTAGAGACCTCCCATCACAGATTGTAGGTCATAGGAAGAAGAAATTTTGAACATATTTATGTACTGTCAGGTCTCTGTCATATCCATTTTCAACCTTTTTAGGATTTGCTGTGTTAGTACGTCCACATCATATCTATCTGGGTCCAGTAGAGCTATGCAAGCTACTTAGAGTTTACCAATAGAATACATGTGCCAGGATATTAAATCGTAGGCTAGGAGGTTTAAACCTTGTAAACAAACCTCACAATAATGCAAAACATCAATCAAATAAGGAAATCTTTTAATGCTTGTGATGCATTAGTAAAAAAGTTGGGATAACAGGATTGTTATCCTAGACCAATGAGCTTTTACCAAGACTACGAAACAAAATAAAGTTCTTGTTTCCATAGTTTCAATCGATGGTAGCTTATGAGGCATTTCCTGAAGTTAAGAACATAGATGCAAGCTTCACGAGGACTTGGGGCATAAATGTATGTTCCGTGGTGTTTCCTCGAGCCTCTCACCAAGGAAAACCTACAGGTGTGGACTCTGTGAGCTCTTTAAAATCTGCCTAAGTAAGCTCATCTATTAAGATTCACAGACATTAACGTGCATATGTTCCAAAAACTGGCACTGGAATTGGCCGATTAGAAGTCCACAACTATACTTTGCAGGATAATCTAAATAGTCATTGTTTGTAAACCATCTCTAGGACTAAAATAAACAACGGTATAAGAAAACTCACCGGATCAGCATGGAAGAAACCATGAGACAGAATCTGCTCCAAGTAAGACTCAACAGCATACCGGCTCAACCTAGAGAGCATAGCACAACCGAAACTCATTTAGGCTCTAGAAATTACTCAAATATCAAAAACTCGAAGACAAGGATTGATGTCACAAGCTGCACATGATAAAATCAAGGCAAATAGTAGAGAATTACATTTACCTCTGACGATCAACACCCAACTGATCTAATGCTTGTATTCTGTTTATTTTGATCCCTGGGACATACTCCATCGTGAGAACCTGCCATCAAAAGGAAAACCTATTCAAACAAGGATAAACAAAAAGAATCAAAGTACACCGGGCATTATTTTCAGGATTCCTAAAAGGATAAACCTGTGGTGTGGTGTATTCCCATGATATTGTTGGTACTTTCACATAATCCATGTTTCTGAAGTTCTCTGCAAATAGTTCTGCATTGGCAGCTTCCTTGGTGTAATCGATCTCCTGAAGAAAATGCTTTGTTGTTACTAACTTCAGTTAACATTGAACTATCAAACAGAAAACTAAGCGCTAATACAAAGAGTTGCAATAGAAAAGTGAAGCTTGAGAATAATCTAAACATGACTAACCAGAGAAGCAAACTGATGTAATGATATTACATTATTACAGCACAATTGCTGCGTGCACCTGGTTAATTTATCCACATCTTCAGTTCTAGGTGCATGGGTCTCAGCAGTTACCATGTTGTCTTACCATTAGCGCTCGATATCTGGCCAGCTCAATGTCTAGGAAAATGCAAAATTGGCTACCTAGTTCTATTCTAAGATTCAACGTTTTTGCTTATTTCTTACCAGTCCCAAGAAAACCTGCCACTATATCCTCCGCAAACCCAAGGATAGAAAGATTGGTTGGTGACTGGACCAGATCTTTTAACTCAAAGACGGCCTTGCACCAAGTTACCGACTACGAGAAGTCAGCTCCACATTCCCTTTTAACCTTTCAGCCTACTTCGTCTAGGGTATATCTATTTCATAAAGTGCATGATCTCATTCAACCTTAATACCTTTTCTTCAGTCCTCCTGTCTCTTTGTGGCACAACTAAAGATTTCAGTTGACTTCCTTTAAGCATCTCCATAAGAGGCTACCTTCAGCTTCTTATAGATGCCATTTCAACGAAATCTGTATTTGCTTCACTTGGATGCTGTAATAATGAATCTTCTAGACAGCCTTTACACCACATCCATCTAGGTATCATCATTCCACCCATACTTGGTGTTATGTACCTCATGATCCAAAACATCATAGTTTCTTCTCAATAGTCAATACCCTACGTGATGCGTAAGAATATTATGCATTGAAAATCTAAAAGCTCAGTAAGGAACCAGATGCATCATCAAACATAAACACCTTTAACTAAGTCTTACTAAAACGTGGCTTAAAGGGAGGTCATACCTGGTATAACACATTTGCACACTCATCGTAGATAGCAACCCAATCCCTCTTTGCACCATCTGATTTGGGGTCAACCTTCTGAAGGTATTCTGCTATGACCTGGTATGAACAAATCAGCAAAGAATATATGCACATCACAATTGCCAAACCCATAGGTCAACCATTATGAAAGAAATTATGTGACTTTTAAGGGAGAACGTTTTCTTCAAGAAAACATTTATTACAGGATCCACACTTCCCAGCAACCAGTGAATATTACATACTATGACGAAAATGGTTTTTGTTTCCCTTTACTTTCCTAACCAGTCAATTTAGGGCACCCTAAACCTAACAAGAAAAAAAAATTGGAAAGCATTTCTGCTATCAAATAAGTTTGCCTAAACTATGTAAGAACACAAGGAATGATATTTCACCCTTGGAGCCAAAAGAAGACAAACACGGGATAACATAAATATTACTCCAACAAAGTAAGCATAGGAGCACCAACTTCAATAGATCTGCAAACTAACCCTCAGGTTTTTTAGATCAATATCAAAAAGATCCTTGAGACCGGGCCTTTGTACTTTAACAACAACTTCCTTCCCCTTCAATTTTGCACGGTGAACCTGACCTGTATGAAGAGAACATAGAAGTCTGGTTTCCCTTTCCTATAAGATAAAAAAAGCACAACCAAGAAAACTTACCAAGACTAGCAGCAGCTATGGGCTCGTAATCAAACCGCTCAAAAATATTATTTAAGGGGGCTCCAAGCTCCTCTTCAACTATGGATATAGCAGTGTCGGATGGGAAAGGGGGAACTTGATCCTGCATAGAAACAGGGGGATAGTTGGTGGTTTGGAAAGCATGAGACCAGTCACTAGCTTATACAGATGGTCACTAAAAAACTTTTCTTAGGAATAGTTAGCAAAACAAACACGTTCCTAGTTAATTTTGAAAAATCAGGGTAAAGGAAGCCAAAATGTATTATGAAGACAATATAACATTGTTTCCTTTTGCTTGATAGCTTCATTTTACACATTGTCGAGCCCATGGCTAAAAGCTTAAGCCAGTAGAACATTGTTTCTGAAAAGTCTTGTGTTCAATTGTGTTCGATTGTGTTCGATCTTTCCATCTACCTTTGTTCATCGCACTTTGCTTCTCCTCTCATTCTTTGACGCGATTCTTCTTTACCATGTATGGTATTTGTATCTCCAAACGCAAGATAGGATTGCACGAGATGGAGGGTGTTGGATAGCATGGTACACATTGTTGGATCATTGCCTTACATCTTAAGCTTTCAGGACAAATGTTGTTCAAACACCTTTTCCCCCCAGTAGCCACATTTCTCTCTTAACCTCAATAATTCATTAATTAATAGGAAAACACTAAACAGAAAAAGCCTCTACATTATTGCTAAAGTTTATTAAATGCATCTGCATATTAATGAATGGAAAACGGGGAGTAGTCCATTATTTGTCCACTTATCCTACATATAGGCACAGCTGCACAGTGCATGTATTTGAACCCATAGCTGCATCAAAGGGAAATGCAGCGGCAAAGCTTGAAGCTTTGATGTGCAAAAACTGAAGATAATACTGAAAACATTTCACCTTTTTAAAGGTGAAAAAAATTGCCAAGGGAAATGATCATACATTACATACAAGCAGTGCCAGAAATAGGGATGGCAATCTCCCCAAACCACATCGAACCGATCGGGGCGGTTTTTACCCGATTTTTAAACTGTGGGTTTGATTTTGGTTTTTAATTTGAAGAAACCAGCCGATTCAGTTTGGGTTCGGATTTATATGAGAACCGCACCGAAACTCGAACCATGAACATAGACATAACCGAACCCAAACCGTAATATATTTACAAGATACCTATATATCTTACTTTTCTATTGACTATATTGTGAGTTATTAAGTTTTGTAATTATATGTTCTTGAATGAATGCGAGCCATTTGGGGTAATAGTTCATGCTTTAGGCTGCTTGAATTCAATGATTTAACCTTCAATGTCAATACATGTTTCGGTCGGTTTCAGATCGGTTCAGTGATTAAGCAGGTTAACCACCAGATCGGGGAAAACCGAACTGAACCGGCTTCGAACGGTTTCAGTAGCGGATTAGATAAAAAGAAACCTGACGGTTTCGGTTTCAGTTATAAATTTCGGGTTTGGTTTTTGCTTTACCAAAACCCGAAACAAACTGAACCATTGCCATCCCTAGCCAGAAACAGTACACAGTGGAGCAGGAAACAGGAGACTGGAATGTAGGACCTGGCCCACACTGAAAGGATGATTAAGCTACACCAATAAAACCCATTTTGTACATCTTAATAGCAACAAAAGACACACGCGGAGGGATGACACTTTGGCCATGCTCATCTTGGAAATGAGAAGCCGGAAGGATATTAAATGAGGAAGCATGCAATGGTATCAATGATTCAAGGGTGCTTAGTACAATATTTCTGACCTGAAGTTCTGATAACTGATCAACATATTCTTGAGCAAGAATGTCCACCCTTGTGGAGAACTGCTGGCCAATTTTAATAAATGTAGGACCTAATCTCAAAATATTTTCCTTCAACCATTTGGCAAGGGCTTTCCTCCTTTGAACCTTCTTCCCCTCGGTTATTCCACCTGCTTATTATTATCCCACAGTTCAGATATTGACCAAAATATTAACAGTCAACACTAACAACTGTGATACCAAAAGCACATTATATTGTTATCTGGTGAGACTTCAAGGAAGCTAGATGAAACAATTAATAACTGTAATTTAAGAAATCATGAAGTATCATGCGTTTCAGAACAAGGGTCCCAAATACGTAAGCATAAAAACAGCATAATTATGCAATCAGTTACTGATGTATGACATCCATCAGAAATAATCCTCTTGCATTGTTGACTTTGCCAGATGATTCCTTTAACTTGCATGGTTACATGGATAGTCATCTCATGTGAAATTAGCAATCAAACTCTATAAGGTGACATCTTCGTGGTAGCCAAACACATTTCTTTAACTCATCACCATTCCAAATCTTATGGAAGTAACTAACCTCGATAAGAAAATTTCTGATTGTTCAACCAAGCCTTGAAGATGAAAGAGATAACAAAACCCCAAATTTCCAAAGTCCTTTGTATGGTTGAATAGGTTTTGAATCTATTCCAACGGCCCCCAGGAGCAACAGACACCTGAAAAAGTGGTTTGTTCTCATTAATGGGATAGTTAGGCATACAAAGGCAAAAAAAAAAAAATAGAACTATATAACCACATATCCAGGTATATGTGCACAAACACACTCTTGGTCACATTTCAATCTCCAGTTATGTGCTTGACTTGGTAAATACAGGTGAGAGTAGGTCCTTCAAAGAAGAGAGGTGCTGATGCATAGAGTCCCTGATTCTCCTCTCATCCTCGAATGGGCCACTTTTCAAAACCAGAAACATAAACTTCATTCTTCGCTGAACACTACTTCCCACCCACCCACCCCCTCTTGGCCTTCACTCAACACTCAAACCCCCCCCCCCCCCCCCCCCCCCCAAAAAAAAAAAGGTAGCCCTCTAGAAAATTTGAAAAGCTTTGAAAGAAGAAGATGACCTAAAAATTCTGATATATAGCCATGTAAGTAGGCATGTTGTATCCTGTTGTCTTGCTTTCAGACAAGGAACTGTATTTCAGCTTAATTTAGGTATCCCTACATCACCCTTCTTATCTACGATCAACTCGCATTTAGAACCCCGTACAAAGTACCCCTTGTCCCAATTCCCACCAAATTCAACATCTGTTGGACTACTACACAATCCAGTTGGTATACCATACTACTATTTTTACATCACACTAAGTTGCAAAACCATGACAACACAACCAATATCAACAAAAGATATCCATTCCACGACACTGATCAAAGTACTTGCTAGACGATCAAAATTGAGTCTAGTACATCTATCTAACATGTTGCCAAGGATAAGCTTACACAAGAAAATGTAAATTATATCATCTTCACACTATACTAAATCAATTCAATGTACTAAAAGAGAGTTAACTAGCCAAAGATATCCCCTGCACATAGCACAATATTAAACTAGAATCAATATCCAATTTAAAACTCTACAGCCTTTCACATTCCTTTTTTTTTTATAACTCATGTGTCCAGGCCAGCTTATGCGCACTTTGAATAATCCTGGGGCAGGACCCAATTAAATTAAACTCGGGACAAAGACCTTGGGGTTGATACTTGCATTCTTTACCACAAATTCTACAAGCATTTGAATTATGATCACACTCCATAACCACTGGCCTACACAGGTTCCAGTTAAGTCATTACAACGAACTGCTAAATAGCTGCATCCCTAGCTCACTGTTTTTCCCCCTTGTATGCCAATGTCTATAAAACAGTGATTTTCAGTTGCATGCGACTAATAAACACAAAATTCTGCACAACCAAACGGACCCTACATAACCGCATTAATCGAAACCAAAATTCATGTACCTCTACTTGTTCTTTTCCCTTACTCTTAAACCAAGCCTCCTCCTGCCCAATCTCCTCTATAGTTTTCTTACCCCGAACCTCCTCCTCCTTCGATTCCAAAACCTTCTCATCAATCCTCGGCGCAGCCGCACCGTTTCCATTAACGTACTTCACTAACCTCCCATT